>NC_061849.1:30345705-30350705 GCF_019202785.1 Penaeus chinensis | reverse complement strand
CAGTCAGTCAGTCAGTCAGTCTGTCTGTCTGTCAGTCTGTCTGTCTATCTATCTATCTATCTATCTATCTATCTATCTATCTATCTGTCTGTCTGTCTGTCTGTCTGTCTGTCTGTCTGCCTGCCTGCCTGCCTGCCTTCCTGACTCTCTGCTTGTTTCAACCGTGTCATTTCTGTTCGTTTTATTTATTTCGAGTACAATCATCGTCGCTCCGAAAATACGAACAATTGAACTTTGCAAAGCGTTGCAGCTGCAGTATAAATAAGCAGTGTGATAACAATAACATTTTTGTTGATTCAGTATCCAACTGCATAAATAACTGAATTCATACAAATATATAAATAGACTTAGCACTATCAATGACAATATGTTTTTGCAAGTGTTCGAGTGACGTTTAGGAAATGTGTCAGTGGCAGTTATTATGCCACTTCTCGTCCTTAACAATACTCCGTTGACAATACTCCAGATATAATACAACTAATTCATTAAATATGATTCCTACGGCTATTTGAGAATGGATTTTTTTTCTTTCTCTCTCTCGTGACTAATTAACAAATTCGAGAATGTAAATACATGTAAAAATTGAATCTCTCGATTTAGTCCGTGACATATAACATTTCATTTTCATTTTCGTAATGGACAGTAAGGTTTACAGATGTTATTCGTTTGGAAAATTATTCTGCGTGAATGGAAACAATAATTTGGAAATATAATGTAAGGTTCGTTTGCGAATTTCACATTTGTCTGCTTTTGATTGATACTAATAAGGAAACACAATTATTTTGAGTTACTATAGTAAGATAAAGTAATTACTCATGATTAATGAAATTTAATTCGAAATAGTTAATTGTCTAGGTAAGTTTAGATACTGGTTGAGTAACTGCACTATTATATGAATGAAGTAACAACAGTGACAACGGTAATCATAGTAATCGTCATAATAACAAGGATACTGAAACTATTCCTTCTGATGACACTGATAGTAATGATGATCATCATTATCAGCTGTATTATCATAATAGCACTCATCATTATAATAATCATCCCATAATTGTTAACATTATCATCATCATTATCATTCTTTTAATTTATTATTATCATTGTAATTGTTATCGCCATCACCATCACCATCAGCGTAACTATAATGTTCATATATATATTATCGTTATCATAATCATTATTATTATAGTACGTTGATCCTGGTAGTGCTCAGCGTCGCAGCCTTGGCTTCTAAATACGTTCTTCTTTGCCTTCCTCTCGCTCTTTTGCCCTCAATTTTCCCCAATGTCTCCAAACATTCAAGTGTTTCTCTTCTCATTACATGACCGAAAACCCTCATGTGTCTTTGGTTCAAGTCCTTTAATTAGTGATCTTTACACTCCAGCTCTTCTCAACACATTCTCGTTTGTCACCCTTTCAATACATGGTATCTTTAGCATCCCTCTCAGGAATCACATTTCCGTAGCTTCTAGACTTTTTATCATCGCTTTGCTGATCGTCGAAGTTTCACTACCACCTAACAGGACAGACCACACGTAAGATTTCATCACTCGTATACTTGTCTTGGTCTTGATACCCGTTTTCCAGAATGTTACCCATCTGCTCAAAAGCTGCTTTCGCCATGCCAATCCGTGTTTTGATTTCAATTTCACATCTCCCATCCGATGTTATTAAACTGCCCAAGTAACAATATTGATTCACCTGCATAATTTGTTCTCCTTTAATAAAGACTCTGCAACTAGGAACCTTCGCATTCTTTGAAAACACCATCGGAAAAGTCTTTTTCTTGTTGATCAAGAGTCCAATCTTTTCCTCATTACCGCATCTTAAGGATGCTGAAGCTTTTCACTTGAGTCAGCTAAAATGACTATCATCCGCGGATCTCAGGTTAGTTATGTTCACACCTCCGATCTTTACACCTTCCTCACTCTCCAGGTGCCGCATTATCATCTCTGTGTACAATCCAAATAGGTCTGGTGATGCCACACATCCTTGTCTACCTCCTCGGTGGATCTCTACATATTTATCAAGGTATTATCTACTCTGATCGCTACAGTCTGGTCCCTGTACAGGTTCTTCAGTATCTCAATATTCTTTACAGTGACATCCAACCCTTCCAGGGTCTCCATCAGCGGTTTGTGTCTCACATTATCGAATGTTTTTACGCAGTCATGCACAGATGTTTTTTGCACCTGTATTGCTCTTATGGAAACCGTTCTCAGAATGAAAATAGCATTCCTGATCCCTTTGTCAGGCATAAAGCCATATTGTTTTTCAGCGATCTCTCCATTAGTTCTGCCACGGATCCTCTCCAAAAGAGTCTTTGAGATCAGCTTCGTGACATGGCTCATCAGGTATAATTCACACTTCTTTGCTCCAGCTTTCTTTGGCAGAGCAATTATACACGGATTTACAAAGTTCTTTAGATATCCGACCCTTCATCACAGTGTTGTCATCATTTTGATCCCAGTGTTGTCTAAGGTTATGTTCATTTCGACTGCAATATCGTCAGGACCCACTGCTTTTTCGTTTGGCAGTTTCCTGATAGCGTTTCGGACTTCGTCCTCTAGGATAGGAAGATCTTCCTTGCATTTCATGATAGCTAGTTCTGTTCCTCTGTTATCAGCAAACAGATCCGAAATATGCTCTTCCGATCTTTTTAAGATGTCTTCTTTATCTATCAATATCTTGCTATTCTTAGCCTCAATGCAACTCGATGCATAACATGACCTGCATTTGTTGGTGGCTTGTTTGACCTTTTCATGCATTTTTTGTGGGTTAACTTTCTCAAGTTGTTCTCCTTCCACACACATGTTCAAAAACTTGTCTTTCGCTTCCTGGCCCTTTCACTAGACCTCTTTGTTCAAGGCTTTGTACCTTTCTGTGCTATGTTTCCTTTCTCTCTGTTCGTCCATTAGTAACAGAATCTCCTCCGTCATCCCCTTCTGCTTTGACTTCCTCTCCACTGTTGTAATCACTTTCTCAGCTGTGGTCAGTGCTACTTGCAGTTTTGCGAAAAGATTATTACTGCATTCTGTTTCATTTTGTAACTGTAGGCTGCTTTCAACTCTGCACTGCATCTAAGCAGTTGGAAGTTCTTTGGTCTGCAGGCTGAGTAGCTTCCTTGGTTTGAATTTTAGTGAATATACTACAGGTACATGATCACTGTCACATTCGGCTCCAGGGTAACACTTCGTTTGCAACACTGCATTCCAGAATATTCTGTTTATTGTAACATAGTAAATCTGTTTTTTGTCTATGCCGTCAGGGCTTTTCCATCTCCATAGTTCTCTGGAATGTTTTTCAGACCAAGTGTTCAGAATAACCTGTCCATTCTGCTCATACCATTCCTTCCATCTGTCTCCTCTCTCATTTTCTACTCCTAGACTATGGGGATCCACTATATTCTGGTAATTTCCTTTCCCAGCTTTAGCTACTACTACCTCCTGGGATTTGCGGTATTTCAGCATTGCATCCAAATCGCCATAGAATGCATCAGTATCCTCTTCTAAACTGTCACTCGTTGGTGCATATACTTGTGTCAGCGAGAGATTGTGTGGCTTCGCAGATTATTTGATTCGATACTGCCCAATAACCAATCAATGCCTTTAAACTTCTTTACTTAGCAGTATACCAACACCCTCTTCATGCTTTTTGACATGTGTTGTGTATAGCATACACATATCTTCTGTATTAAACGATCGTGTCTGAGTCCATCGTACATCACTCATTCCCTCATGTTTATTCTGGTCATCTCTTGCTTCAGATTGTTAAATTGTCCTTTTTGATTCATAATTTTCCACATTCCCTGTGGCTATTTTGAAATTCTTTCTTAAGTTTTGATGAAGTTATTGTTGGATAACGACCTTACCGGCCTCATATCTGCCACTGCCGGACGCAGATCAGTCGTAGCTTCGTTTACACGTATTACTCGGAATCAATTGAAGTACTTGACATGCTAAACTTGGAGCAGAAATTTCGTGTTGACGGCCTCAGTCCCCTTCCCCAGGAAATGCCATCAAAACTGGAGCCTGTAGGTCATCCCGGACCTCGCAGTGGTTGCTGCGAGCCTGAGTGATGCCACCCGTAAGCTAGCTAGTTGCTGGTTACCGCCTGCCATCAAAACCGAATCTCTATGCACAGGAGTAGCTCCCTTGTCTGCTGCTCCGGTTCACCCGTCACCGATGCTACCCAGTGACTTCCGTGATATTTACCCCATATCTGGGACCATAACAGGTACTGCCACCCTTGTCCGGGATGGACCTATTAGTAAAATACCTTATTTCCAATAACCACAATATACCAAATACACGTAATATGTGTGGATTCGGTAACAAGCACACACATTCGAGGAAAGGAAAATGTCGATAAGCGCAGTGATTAGAGACTGAGAACTCTTGTGATTTTGCAAGAGTTAGCAAATCACTGAAGTTTATAAGTACAGTAAGTTATATCTAGAGTCGTATTAACGTCCCGGATGTGTGTGTGTGTGTAGGTAGTTGATGCGTTATTTTATTTACTGTTATTATTATTACTCTCTATTATTATTATTATTATTATTATTATTATTATTATTATTATTATTATTATTATTATTATTATTATTATTATTATTATTAGGTGAGGGATGCGCAGAGGAACACCATCAACCACTGTACTGACAAAGTACTAAATAAATATTAGGTTCACCCTGGTAGTTATAATAGTACTGAAGCTATTTAATTAAGGTCACGATGTACAATTACGTGTTTAGAGCCACAAACTCTCTTTGCCAGCTCTTCATGAAACGCCGTTTCTCTCTCTCTCTCTCTCTTTCTTAAAGAAGAGAATGTAAATAAAACTATTAACTCCACAAACACGAAATGTTCCGTATCAGAAAAAGAAAACAAAATTAATGAATATAAAGAGTACAGACTCATGACGCGTTTGCATATTTTCTTGAGAAAAGCTGATCGGACTGAGCGTTGACAGGTGGTGGAGACGATAGATCACGGACAAGG
>NC_061849.1:30323205-30340705 GCF_019202785.1 Penaeus chinensis | reverse complement strand
ATAATAATAATAATAATAATAATATGACTAATAACAATATGAATATGAATGATAACAGTAAAGATAATAATGATAGAGGATGAACTTGATGAGAAAATCACACGTATTGCGAGAAAATAAAATAGACAAGAGTAAATTAAAGACAATGATTCGAAAATGGTTCAATGGTTCCAGCTTTCTATTTATTAATAACGAGCTACTTTAACTAGTATTCAATAATTGAGTCAAACGTAGAAAATTTGCAATTGATGTGCAATGGAAGAGTTCACGGAGAGGTACATAATGGACAAAATTATATATTACCGCTTTTATGATCATTAGCAGCTATCGGATATAATATATTGCTCCTTACTGCGGACTTACTGTATAATCATACTCGACTTGGTTTATGTCATGCTTACCCTTCTGTTTCCTGTCACTTATGTCACCCTTCTGTATCTTGTCACTTTTCTGTTTCCCGTCACTTATGTCACGGTTACCCTTCTGTTTCCTGTCACTTGTCTGTTTCCCGTCACCTATGTCACCCTTCTGTTTCTTGTCACGTTTCTGTTTCCTGTCACTTATGTCACGGTTACCCTTCTGTTTCCTGTCACTTATGACATTACCCTTCTGTTTCCCGTCACTTTCCCCCGATACGGCGTCCGTGTATTAATTACATCAGGCGACATAGCTGATGCAAGGTGTATCAAATGGAGCACTGTGAGCTATTTGCATCAGGCACCTGGTCGGCTGCTTCGTAAGTCATAAACTCTCGCCAACTACAGTGGCATTGCCTCATTAGCAAGCAAACCAAACTGCAGCGTGCTTGTTGGTCTTGCTAAGAACAAACAGGTGATATTGCGTTTTGGGAGAGGAGTGATTATGGAACAGTGCAGACCGACCGAACAAAGGAATGACTGACTGATAATCTATCTATCTATCTATCTATCTATATATTCTGTATAGTATTTATCCTCTGTTTGTCTGCCCCCCCTCCCCCCCCCCTCTCTCTCTCCTGCTCCACTCTGCGTTAGGGAATACCTTTTATTCATCATTGTTAATATCATTGAGATACGACTGTTAAAAGTACAGACTCTCTCTGTCTCTCTACCTGTCTGTCTATCTATCCATTACCCTCCCCCCTCTCTCCCTCTCCTTCTCCCCTCCTCCTTTCTCACTTCCTCCCGTCCTCTTTTCCCTCTCCTTCCCCATCCCTCCCACCCCCTTCCCCCACCCTCTCCCACCCTTTCCCCTCCAACCCGAGAATTAACCAAATTTCGACTCCCTCCCTCTCCTGGATTAGAACTAAGAAGACGCACCCAATTTACGATGTGAAAAGACGAAGGACGGAGGGACTAAAGAAGTACTTCCGATGGAGCCCGGTTTCCCTTCATAACGACAAAGGAAAGAGGGCAAAGGAGCGAGCTGGCCGGAGAATGGGATGTTATCATTCCATTATTATCGCAGCGAGGGAGTTTCATAGAGGCGTTTCTTGCATGTACTTACCTTCGATTTTTGTTTTTGTTTGTTTGTTTGCGTTTCCTCTTTCTGCTTTTGGAGCTGAGATTGTAATTTAGTGCGTTACCAATGTTGTAATCGTCATTATCATCATCGTCATCGTCATCATCGTCATCGTAATCATCGTCATCACCATCATCATCATTAACATCATAAACATCATCATTCTCATCATCATCATCATCATCCACGTCATCATTTTCATTACCATTATTATTCAATCATTATTACTATTAATATCTATCCTTATTAGTTATACATAAATACGAAAAAAATATGTTTAAATATCTGTTATCAACAGGCAAGCCATTTGAAACGTAGAGGCAACAAAGCATTAAATACATGTATGAAGAGCAGTAAAGAGATAAAATAGAAAAAGGAAAAAAAACAACAACAAAAAACATGAGAGAGAAAACCACAGCAATAACTAGGCCTAATCATAAAAACAGTCTAGAGGTTAAATCATTGAACGGTATTCTTCTCTCATGAAAAGATTATCCACAGAATTGTCTTAACAGGATTCGAAGTCGCTCACTACAGGTATGACCCAGAGACAGGAAAACTAAACCAATAAGAGGCCTATTTTAAGACTAAATTCTTCCTTACACTTGTTAGAAGTTAAATAAATTAATATATTAGAGGTTTCATTTCATATATACAGGTCACTAGCCCATGTTAAGGATTTATAATCAGCAAAATTGTAAAATAAAACAACCATGGGGAAGAACAAGAACATACACGGCTATGTCGAAGGCCATTTGTTGTACTGTTTCTTCCGGGTTTAATGGATAACAGATACACACAGGTATAGATACGTGCGCTGAGCTTTTGCCATTAATGCAGCCAACAAATAAGTTAACAGTGAAACAGGGGGCCAACAACTACGCAACATCGTCACCCGTCTATTTACCGATATATGACTGACTCTTCAGCACATGCCTCTTGTTTATTATGCTCTGAAAGTAACAATAAAATTAAAAGGTATAGTTGTGTGGGTTTTTCCCCTTCGTTGTTGTATTTGTATTCCCTAGCCTAGGGCAGATATGGTAAAATCTAGCTGCAGGGTTGTTGTTTTAGTGATGCTTGTTGGAAAAGAAGTATATATCATATAATAGTAGTTGGAGTAATATCACCACCACTGATAATAATAACAACTGTTAATATGATGCTGATAAAAAAAATACTATTACTAAGTTACTACAAATGAAAATTATGATAAATATAATAAACAACAATAATAATAATGATCGAAATGACTGAAGTCGTAATAAAAACAAGTGGCATATGCAGATACACACCTCATGACCCAGCCTATTTTGTTTAATTATTTGCGTCACTTTGCAGCAATAGCAAAGAGCAACAAAAAGTTCAATGTTTTATAATTTTTTACCGGAGGGCGTGAACAGCTCATAATTCAAATTTTGTCCGGGGTACTGAGTACTGAGCCGGTGCGTGTGTTTAGGGATTTAATATGTGATTAGTATGCTATCACTCTATTATCTTCTCAATTATGAAAGTCATATTCATTCCACCGTAATGAGATGAGTTGATGAAGACTTGTTGAGCCCCGAACTTTCATCACATTTGGAAGAAAAAGAAGACGAGATGAAGAAGAGATGAAGATAAAAGAGAAAAGGGAGAAAGAAGAAGAAGAAAAAGAAGACGAGATGAAGAAGATATGAAGATAAAAGAGAAAAGGGAGAAAGAAGAAGAAGAAAAAGAAGACGAGATGAAGAAGATATGAAGATAAAAGAGAAAAGGGAGAAAGAAGAAGAAGAGAAAGAAGAAGAAGAAGGAGATGAATAAAAATAAAAAGGTAGGCAAACGCTTACACACAGAAAACTCGACACACAAGAGTTCAAATGAAAATCGAAATAATCCCTTCCTAGTTCACGAATTTCGAAAAAAAGGTAAGCTCTCTATATCATCTCCCCCCCCCCCCTACACACACCATCTCTTCCTCTTCTATTTTTTTCTACCTCTTCTTGCCCTCTTCTGTTCCCTTCGCTTCCATTCCTCTTTTGTCCCTCCCCCCTCTCTTCCCTTTCTCTTCTGTCTCACCCCCTCTCTTCCTCTTCCTCTTCTATCCTTCCCCCTCTCTTTTCCTCTTCTCTTCCTCCCCCTTTCTCCTTTTCTGCCTCTTCCCGTCTTCTTCTGCCCCCCCCCCCCTCTCTTCCTCTCTCCCTCTCTTTCCCTCCTCTTCTGTCCCTCTCCCTCTCTTCCCCTTCCTCTTCGTCTGAGCACTAAGATTTACAAACGATCCTTTTATAAGAAGATTTAGCTGGGTCCAGTAGCCTGGGATTTCAAGGGAGTGCATTATCGCCTCTTGCATGCCCGCCTTACTGGCTTGGCTTGGCTTGATATTCCATTCTGCAAGGACGGCTCAGCAGATAAGGGCGTTGGTGCAAGACAGTGTTTGTTGGATTTACTCAAAGGAAGTCGCTGGAAGACCTCTCATGTGTAAATTTGCTTATCTTATTTATACGCAATAATGTATATATATATATATGTGTGTGTGTGTGTGTGTGTGTGTGTGTGTGTGTGTGTGTGTGTGTGTGTGTGTGTGTGTGCGTGCGTGCGTGTGTGTGTGTGTGTGTGTGTGTGTGTGTGTGTGTGTATTCCCGTTTGATTGCTCATTCTGCAATATTCATTGCGTGAAACTGCTTTTCCTGTCATCTTGTTTGCGCCCTTTAAAACAAATCCCAAAAATCAATCCTCATTCTTTGCCAAGGTTAACCAGGGCTTAACAATCTCAAAAAGTGTGTGTTGTATGTGAGGAAAACAGCAACTACAGCTCGTTAATATAGCTGTGCGTGACTCTCCATTTCTTCCCCACTACGCGTACGAGGTTTGAAAGGAAAGGAGAAAGAGGGAGAAAAAAGGATAGAGAAAAAAGGAGGAAGGGAGAGAGAGGGAGGGAGGATACAGGGGGTAGAGGGGCGATGGTACTGAGGGTAGAGAGGGAGAGAGAAGAGGAAGAGAGAGAGAAAGAGCAAAAACAAGAGAGACGGATGCCAAGACAGAGACAGAACGGGACAACGAGAGACAAAGCGAGAGAAAAAATCTACCTCCACCTCCTCCCTCCCTCCCTTCCTCTCTTCCCTTCCCTTCCATGCCCTCCCCTCCCCACCCTCTTTCCTTCCCTTCGCCTCCTCCCTCCTTCCCTTCCCTCCCTGTTCAGCTAGCCACTCTTAATTACACCACAATCGATGAGCCTCTTTAATATTGTCGCGGATTCCCTCTGCTGAGCCATTGTTCCCTGTCTGTCCTTCCCTTTGTACTTCCAGAGGCCCTCTTGTGGTGATCTACGTCTCCTTTGTGGAGGTACTCCTAGAATGCCTTCCTTGGACTTCGGGGTGATTTGTTGGAGGGAGGGAAAGAGGGAGAGAGGGAGTGAGGAAGGAAGAAAGATAGGAAGGAAGGAAGGAAAGAAGGAAGGAAGGATGGAAGGGGAGGAAGGAGGGGGAATGAATGAATGAATGAATGAATGAATGAATGAATGAATGAATGAATGATTGAATGAATGAATGAATGAATGAATGAATGTATGAATGAATGAATGAATGAATGAATGGAGGAAGGAAGGAAGGAGGGGGGGAAGGAAGGAATGAAGATGAGGTGAAGGGAGGAAGGGACGTGGAGAGAGAAGGAGAGAAGGAGGGATGGATGGATGGATGGAGAGAGAGATGGAGGGAGGAAGGGAGAGAGGTAGAAAGAAAGGAAAGAAAAAGAGAGGGAGGGAGTGTACCGATATATCTACTGGTATATTTTCATTAATACAGAGGTATGTACAAATCTCTCTCGGCAAAGATCGTGCTTAGTTGCTCAGCGTGACTTCGTTGGTCAGTTAAAATAACCTGAAAGAGAAGTAAATAAATCAGTAATTGATTTGTATTCCTACTTTTAACTACGACAAGTAATCCTGGATAATACAACAAATCAATACAGTTGGAATATATTATAAGGTATGGACTAATCTTTACCGACGATGAAGATAATATGAACCCTACTTTATATGTAGACAGAGTATGCTTATGTATGAAAGTATGCATATTGATATAGATACATTTAAAAATGTCTTCATAAACACTCAACTACCTATCTGTTTTTTTCCATGTAGTACTTAAAGTCGTCAGTAGCATTTCACAAACGAAAGACATTTCATTTATCAATATCAAAATAGAGATACTAATATAAAGCTTTATTGAGTTATGTTTGTCTATTTTATCTCTTTTGTGATAAAGCGTTAAAGTCACGTTTAGCAAATAACTATTAGTATCTGGCGAATGGCGAAATTAAAAGGGGAAAGGAATGAACCTCGTCATTATTATATTGTTAGTAGTAATGTAATGAAATTGAAAAGGAAAAATTATAGTGATAATAAGACTGCTAATAAACACACTGATAATAAACACACTGATAATACACACACACACACACACACAATCACATGTATACATACATTCATACACACACGCACACACACGCACAGATATATTCATATATATATTTATCTATCTAACTATTTATATATATGAATGAGAGAAAAAAAAGAAGAGAGAGAGAGAGTGAGAGTGAGAGTGAGAGTGAGAGTGAGAGAGAGAGAGAGAGAGAGAGAGAGAGAGAGAGTGAGAGTGAGAGAGAGAGAGAGTGAGAGTGAGAGTGAGAGTGAGAGTGAGAGTGAGAGTGAGAGAGAGAGAGAGAGAGAGAGAGAGAGAGAGAGAGAGAGAGAGAGAGTGAGAGTGAGAGTGAGAGTGAGAGAGAGAGAGAGAGAGAGAGAGAGAGATTAATGTTAAATGAAGGTTCAATTCACAATGCCATTAGTGTTCTGGTAAGCACTAAACACATTTTAATGGAAATTAAGTCGCTAAAAGATCTAATCACGTGTATAATATATGCCGGATTAAAAAAAGAAAAAGAAAAAAATATCTGATCTATGATATATCCGTGGTAACACACACACACAAACACAAAAACACACACACACTCTCTCTCACACACACACACGAACTCACTCACTCACACACACACACACACACACACACACACACACACACACACACATACACTTACACACACACACACACACACACATACACACAAACTCACTTACACACCCATACACGCACATACACACATACGCCAACTCCCATCAGTTTATGAACGATCGAACAGATTCAAGGAAACTTTACATATTCAATTGCCGTGAACTAATGGCCAACTGAATGGACGAAAGGGATAAAAAGGCAAGAGAAAAAGTTAAAAATGGAAAATGGAAAGGATATTTAAGACAGGGATTTCCATTGTGTGATTTTCCTTCCATTATTGATGTCGCTATTCAAAAACGATCTCTTTCTTTAACCTTATTTAAAAAAAGAAATTTACATATTTTTTACGCTAAAACAACTGAGCTGTAACATGTTAACTTTCTTTTTTCTTTTGTTTCGTTTTTTGTTCCTAAAAAATATGTAATTTCCCCCATATTTAAAAAAAAATTATACGCTAAAAAACTTTTATTTTTAAATTTTACACATAATTTCCACGCTAAAAACATGAAATATCACTCCTACAATTACGAACTTGGAAAATATTATGCATAGATTCTGATTTTTCATTTGCTTAATCATCCATTGCTTGTGCATAAATTTATATTAAACGCTCTTTTTAATGCATAAAAAACAAGATGTTGCCAACTTTTACTTTCTTGTACTTCAGTTGTGTATATTTGTTTATTCTTTTATATATGTGTGGCTGAAGCTGAAATAAAGAATATTATTATTATGATGATGATGATGATGATGATGGTGATGATGATGATGATGATGATGATGATGATGATGATGATGATGATGATGATGATGATGATGATGATGATGATGATGATGATGATTATTATTATTATCATTATTATTATTATCATTATTACTATTATTATTATTATTATTATTATTTATTATTATTATTATTATTATTATTATTATTATTATTATTATTATTATTATTATTATTATTATTATTATTATTATTATTATTATTATTATTATTATTATTATTATCATTATCATTATCATTATCATTATTATTGTTATCATTAATCATCATTATCTTCATTAATCGAATTCCTAGAATTTAATTACTTCTCATTCAGGTGAAACACTTTACTTCTCATATATAGATTCGTTCAAGTGGAAATATTTAATTCCAGTAAATTTATCTACTGAGATTAAAAGAAACGAAAAAAGACACCTGAAACAGAAGATTGCAACATACATTCATTTCATTTTATAGGGAATTATACAATCATTTATTGATTCGAAAAACAAACCTATTCGTGTCATATCTGGCTAGGCGTTCTTAAAAATCAACATATTATCTGATATCATGTGACTATTAGTAATTTGATGAAATGTATGTTTTATTTTTATGAAGACTTAAACAGTGGGGGGGGGGGGGGGGTGCAAACTATACCTTAGAATAAAACATACATTTAGGATTATGTAATAAACAACAACCTTCGACGCAGGAGTGCTAGGTGTGTGTTAATGTGACTCGAACCCAGATGAAATGGCCTCTCGTAAAGTTAATGATCCAAAATGAATCCATATGTGTAGCATTTGTACCCTATAACCCCTTTCTGCAACTTATAATTAAATTGAATGTATGGATGAGTTAAACTGCAATCTGGCGGAAAGTCATTGTTAGGAGAATTAATTTCCGTCTCTTTCTCTCTTTATGTCTATCTCTTTCTCTTTCCATATCTCTCTTTTTCTCTTTCTCTTGTTCCGCATATCTGTCTGTTTTTTTTTTTATCTTTCTCTGTTTCTCTCTCCTTCACTCTCTGTTTGTCTATATCTTTTCCTCATTTTCTTCTCTGTTCTTCCCTTTTCATGTCTCTCTGTCTCTTGCTCGTTCCCTTTTATTAATCAGCATTTAGTTCAGAACATCTTATAGAGGGCGTCTTGGGTTAATATCGTTTCCGTAGTGTAGTGGTTATCACGTGCGCTTCACACGCGCAAGGTCCTCGGTTCGATCCCGAGCGGAAACAGAACGTGATTTATTTTTCTCTCTCTATCTTCGCGCACATAAATACTACAAACAGAAAGAGTCGAAATATGCAGCATTTGTACCTCTTCACTGTTCGGAAAACTATTTTCTGAATTCTTCTTTCTTTATGTCTGTCTGTCTTTCTTTCTCTTCCTCTTTCCATGACACTATCGATCTTTTTCTCTTCCTCTGTATATCTGAGTCTCTTCTCTCCATCCGTCTCTTCCTGTCTGTCTATCTTTTTCTTTTCATGTCTCTCCCTCTCTCTTTCTCGTCTTCCATGTCTCTCTGTCTCACGCGCACTTCACACACGAAAGGAAACAAACCATAATTATTTTCGAGATATTGAATTACTCACATTTTCTCTTCCTTCGTCTCTCTCTCTCTCTCTCTCTCTCTCTCTCTCTCTCTCTCTCTCTCTCTCTCTCTCTCTCTCTCTCTCTCTCTCTCTCTCTCTTTCTCTCTCTCTCTCTCTTTCTATTTCTCTCTTCGCGCACATGAATATTGCAAACAAGGGGAAAATGCAAACCCGCTTGGCGACACATCTCTCACTCCTCACCGCCGCCACTGATACCCATAGAAAGCTCAATATCTGTGCTGCTAACAGATACCTCAATACCCGAGCCCTTCATACTTGATACCTGAACGTATCTCCGGTCACAGGTAAGCGAGTTGACGCTGACGGTCTTGCGAGTTCCATTACTTGGCGGAAATTAGGGCCACAGTGCCGAAGAGAAGCTGTTGCTCTCTGGGAATACAAAGTGCGTTTGTTGGGACGAGTTCGGACAATTTCCTTTTTTTTTTTTTTTTTTTTTTTTTTTTTTTTTTTTTTTTGTCGTTGGTATCCTCTTTGCAGTTTAAGAATGTCGGGGCAAAGGGGTAGAGGGATAACGGGAGGAGAGATGTGTGAAGGTAGAGATACAGATAGTATAGTATAGTGTAAGTATAGATAATTAACACGGTCATTGTACGTCGTATTTATCATGGCATATTACCTACTTCCATTACTAATTTACATATAGATTATCGAATACACAAATGTAACACTTTACAGAACTTGTATTTCCATAACAAATTCAAGAACTCGCAAAAAAAAAAAAAAAAAAAAAAAATTATGCTAATAACAAAGATCAACGAAAGAGGAATCTTTCTTCACAAAGAATAAAAAATAGTAATACATACAATAATGAATAAATGATGTAAGTAAGCCTATGCTTGCGTATATATCCAAACTCAGTCACATTAGCAACAGAAAAATAATTTTCAGTAATCACACCTTACGATGGAGATAAAGATTCATGAATTTATGACCACTATTTCCTCTTGTTATTTCCTTTTTGTTCAAACTAACAAAAAAAAAAAAAAAAAAAAAAAAAGAAAGAAAAAAAAAGAAAGTAAGAAAGAAAAAAAACATCTACATTAATCCGTACGATAAAGCCAGAGCACTGTATGCAATATCGAGCGTAAGACAACTTATCGAAAATCTTTGCCTACGTAGAACGAGTTTCACTGAAGGAAAACGACGGACTCCACAAGGCGTAAATTCGAAGGAGTAAAAGAAAATAAATAAAAAATAATGATAATGACACGATTTCGGTATGTTAGGAATTGTTAAAAGAACGAGCCTAGAAATAGATTTGCGTATGATTATGTTTGATAATAAATAGAATGTGAATATTTTTCAATAAATATATAAGTATAAATAATGAAAAATAAATATAAATGATGATGAATAAATATATATAAATGATAATAAATAATATAGATAATGATAAATAAATAAATAAAAGGATAAATAAAAAACACACAAACACACACAAACACACACACACACACACACACACACACACACACACACACACACACACATACATATATAACCCTCTTTCTTCCTCCTCTCTCGGCAACTCTCTCTACTCTCCGTGGAAGACGTGCGGGGCAGGAGAGAAGTAAACCACATGCCGGAAGTGAAGAGAATCTGCAAGGTTTTCCTCCAAAGTACCCGAACGTGTTTTCCGAGAGCGAGAGTTATTCATTTATTTCTCTATTTATTAAAAAAAAAAAAAAAAAAAAATCCCAGGTTTGTACAGGAACGGGTTTGGCATAAGTAGTGAGAGGGAGATAATGAGGGACCTTCGTTGCTCTGTTGTTAGTCCGAGGAGAGATACAAAGGAAGATCACGAGGCACTATTTATTATTTAATATTTATAATTTATAATTTATTTATTATATATTATCATTATTTATTTTTCTTGTTTTATTGATTATCATTATGTATTATTTATTTATATATTATTATTTATTATTATTATAATTTATTATTATTATTATTGTTTATTTATTATTATTTATTATTATTATCTATTTATTATTATTCATTATTATTTATTTATTATTATTTATTATATATCACTTACATTTTTTTACCATAATTGGACCAGACATATGTCCTGAATACATTATTACCATTATCACGAAGCAAATTATGCAAATTTGTTTATTGTATGAAATTTACGTCCCCCCCTCCCCGTTTTATTATAAGGGATTCAACATCACCCTCACATTAGAATACTAATATATGTGTGTGTACATAATATATATATATATATATATATATATATAACGAAATAGAAATGAACCAGAAGTATACATTTCAATGAAGATTGTATTAATAAAGCACACTGAATATCAAGATACTTGAACGTTTAATTACCATAACACAAAACGGGTGGATGGTGTGAAGTTCAGGATTTAATTTGTCTTTCTTCTTTGGGGCACAAGTGAAACATCTATTTGAGAGAACCGCACTGCCCTTTTCTGTATTTGATATCCACGGGCGAATGTTTATATATGTATATATATACATATATATATATACATATATATATGTATATATGTATATATATACATATATATACATATATATTCATATATGAATATATTTATAATATATGTATAATATATATAATATATGTATTATACATACATACATACATACATACATACATACATACATACATATATATATATATATATATATATATATATATATATATATATATATATATATATGTTTTGCATTGTCTCGTATACACCGCGAGTGACCTCTGTGTCCAAATCAGACAACTGTGATCACGGATATTTACTTGACTTATTGATTGAGTTATATCAGCAAATCAAGATATCCGTCCTTTCTTTGTTTTTGTTTTTTGATTATATGTAAAATTATATCATAGACATACAGAATGATTCTGAAGGCATTCAATACCACGTCATATGACTCAATGAATGTAATCAATAAAGATATAAATCAGAATATGAGAATACGTGCAATATATCTGAAAAAATGTCACGCTCTGATTGCCTGGCCGGAGTGTATTAAGGCAAAAAACACTTTGATACAAACGGAAAAGATGTTTCAACAGGTTCCAGTAATGTACGCGTAAAGAGCGAACATGTATCAGAGTGTATCAAAGTGTTAAGGGTTTCGGAAATGTTACAAAAAAGGCCTTTAATTTCCTATGTAATCATCTATCCCTTTCGTTCATGATCAAAGCGACAGACCAAAGGCATCGCCAATTTAATTTAAAAAGTAAGAAAGGAAGAAAGTAAGAAACAGAGGAAGAAAGAGAGAAGGAAAGAGAGAGAAAGAGAGAGAGAGAGAGAGAAAGAGAAAGACAGAGACAGAGACATAGACAGAGACAGAGACAGAGACAGAGACAGAGACAGAGACAGAGACAGAGACAGAGACAGAGACAGGGACAGGAACAGGGTCAGGGACAGGGACAGGGACAGGGACAGGGACAGGGACAGGGACAGGGACAGGGACAGGGACAGGGACAGGGACAGGGACAGGGACAGGGACAGGGACAGGGACAGGGACAGGGACAGGGACAGGGACAGGGACAGAGACAGAGACAGAAAAAAAGAAAGAAAGATAAAGCGAAAGAAAGAAAGAAAGATATATCTGACATAAAAAAATGAGAATAAGGACAGAAAAGAAATGAGGAAATCAAATAAAGATGAAAACAAAAGTAACACGGGAAAGACAGGGATTTAAGTTAAGTTAAAAAGACAAACTAATTCGAAATGAAGGGAAATGCGGAGGAGATTAAAAACGTGAAAAGAAAGAAAACTAATTCGGATTGTTGAAGACAGAGAGAGACAGAACTCAGCCAGGAAATAAGGAGAGAAAGAAAGAAAAATGGAACAGAATAGAATAAACGAAATATAACAGGATAGAAAAAAAGACGATGTTAGATTTAAGTAAAAGAGAGATAAAAGGGTAAGAATGAAATGAAACTGAAATAAACAAATAAGAAAACGAGAAAAAAACAACAACACAAAAAACTCATGAAACAATCGGTTCATAGAGAGATGAGACTTTTTTTTTCTCGAAATTCACCAAACCTGAAACTAAATAGAACTAGAGTTGTATCCACATATCGAAGCAATATTTTCTCCCTTTCTCTCCTCACGTGCCAGCTGTCACTCACTCTCCCTCCCCTTCACACTTCTTTCATTTTGTTTTCCCCGCGCCTTGTTCAACTTTCAGCTCCCTCTCCTCGCTCAAAAGCAGTGGTTTATATATTTATTTTTAAAATCAAGAGCGAATCTTTTCTGTAAACACACAACCCTTCTCAAATGACAAAGAAGTGGGAGGGGGGGGGGATGCTTTCTTGTCATCAGTCGCGGATTTTTTAATAACAGAATGTGTTCTTTGACTAATAATTGAACCTTCAGACAAAGTTTTTAAAATCTAAATCATAAGCTGATTTGAACCTTTTGGGTATTGAACAAGCCTTTTCCATGAACTAAAACAAAAACAATTTGACTCAACTTGAATCGAAATTGTATTAAGTCTTAAAAGGGAAAATGAACAAGTCATTTCACACGATCTGTAGGACTGAGAAAAAAAAAAAAAATCACTCTCCCGGAAGCACCTCTAGACTTTTACTATCTATCTATTTATCTGCGTCCTGTTCCTTCCCCCCTTTTTACGAACAATTTAATTTTCTCTCCGAGCCAATATGCCGGCGCAGAAAACAAAAAGAAGTGAAGTCGTGTACGAAATAGGGTCGAATTTCCCTTGGCAACACGTAGCATTCGCTCTCGACCTCACTACGTGTGTCGATCTCCTCTTCAGGACGACCCTCAACCACGCGGGGGGGGGGGGGGGGGGGGGCAGCTGGTGGCCGCGTGTTGATTTAATGCAATTATCGCATCGAAACATTGTGAGGGTAAGGTGAGGAGAGGAAAGGAAGAATAAATGCAAACGTTCATATGCATACATACATACATTCATACATAAATGCATACATACATACATTCAAACATACACGCATACATACATATATGGATGCATTCATGCATACATACATACATGCATGCATACATCCACCTCCCTGCTACTTTTTGCAGGTATACCTTCAATAACCGTGATGGCCGTAGTTTTAACACGTACCAAAAAAAAAAAAAAAAAAAAAAAAAACATTTCGTTTAATTTTACGCAATATTCAGTCCGAGTAAGAATATTCTACCTCTCCTTTTTAGGGTTTCAATTTAGCTTATGTCATTGTCAAAGCTCCCTCTACCGCATTTTTCTTTAAGTTTTGCGTTTTCCCCTGTTAAGAGGCTTTACTGTAATCCGCCTATGTGGGTTTTTTTTTTGTCTACCATCAGTGATAATTAAAGAATTTTTAAGTATTCAAACCGCTAGTTAAGGAAAAACAAAATAGTTAATAGTTCATCAAAGCTTAGCAATCTTCAGTACACGCTACATTTCGCCAACGTTTCTGACGGGGGACTGTTTACATATGAATGCACTTCATCCCTAGGTACTCCCTTTGAGGACCCGGACTTTTATCCACTGGGTCAGTGACAGGGAAAAGGGTATTACGTACTCCCGTCCTGCAATCCGCGCTTTGGTCCTCGTGAATAAGAGGGATCAGGTTGCTGGATGTTATTCCTTTGATCCTTTTCATATGTATATATATATATATATATATATAGATATACATACAAACATATATGATATATACATGTATATATTTTTATATAATATATATAAATATATAAATATATAGACATATATGTATATATAGATATAGATGCATACATACATACATATATATATATATACATACATATATACATACATACATACATACATTTCGATTACGAACAAACTCTTGGCGAGCGCGTACCGTTACGATTTTATCTAATTTCTTATTCAGGCTGCTTTTCTTTCCATCTTTATGTAGACGTAACTGTGTTTGTTTATATATGTATTTATGCACCTACACACGCACACACACACACACATTCACTCACATACACGTACACACACACACACACACACACACACACACACACACACACACACACACACACACAGAGCACCAAACTGTAGGATTTACTCAGTAAAGAATGTAACATGATCCAGAAGACCAGATAACAGATAAAAAATCATTATTATTTGTATCATGCAAACCCAAAATCCAGGTTGATTTGTCCTGATTGTGCAATTGGTATGGTATGAAACAGAGAGTAATAAAGTTAAGTATTTTGTTCTTTCTAACCGAGAAATATTTATTCAAAACAATTAAATCAAATTAGAAATAAAAATGATAAAGATAATGATAATAGAAGAAAAGAATAATGTTAATGGTGTTGGTAATGCTAATGACAACGATACCGATGATGATGCTGATGTCTCCTGTTTCTATAAACAAATGACTCACGAAATATAATACATAATGAATTAAAATTTCCATGTGCTTCAGTGTAGACACACAATAAAAATAGGTTATATATATATAAAAAAGTTTTCGTTCAAAAAGTGGTACCTGGCAACACTACCTCCCTCTCCCTCTCTCTCTCTCTCTCTCTCTCTCTCTCTCTCTCTCTCTCCCTCTCTCTCTCTCTCTCTCTCTCTCTCTCTCTCTCTCTCTCTCTCTCTCTCTTTCTCTGTGATAGTATTATATGCCCTTGACTATCACTTGAACGTAGTATTGTTTTAAACTAGCATACCCAATGTAATATAAACACTCTCTAATTTTGTACAAGTCCGAAGTGATTATATATAAATCCTCCGTGATAATTTCTTGATGATATTTGTAAAATCAACGAAGAGAAAGAGATATTAATATCTAACCAATACAGTAATTATTTCTGAGAGGTTTCTTGTTTATAATGTTAAACGTCAGCTTATGTAATTAATATATTGACTAGTGATGAGCTGTAACGAAACAAAATTCTGTATTCATTGTTAAGGTAAATTTGCTCATTTACACACTTATTTGATAATCACTTGGTGTTTCATATGAAACATTGCTGAGATATATTGCACTCCAAATAAATTAAAAATTCAGTCACATCATACTTTTATATATTCATGAATGTTTTTAGTCAGTGTATAACTTTTTATTTCGATAAAATGCTCTCGCAAGTGTTCATTTGTATTCCAGGGGCGTCCATGAACTAAAACATTCAGCTGTGTAAATAAGAGAGAAAGAGAGAGAGAGAGAGAGAGAGAGAGAGAGAGAGAGAGACAGAGAGAGAGAGAGAGAGGGAGGGAGGGAGAGGGAAAGAGGGTGAGGGAGAGGGAGAGGGAGAGGGAGAGGGAGAGGGAGAGAGAGAGAGGGAGAGAGAGGGAAAGAGAGAGAGGGAGAGAGAGAGGGGCAGAGGGAGAGAGGGAGAGAGAGAGAGGGAGAGAGAGAGAGAGAGGGAAAGAGAGAGAGGGATAGAGAGAGAGAGAGAGAGAGAGAGAGAGAGAGAGAGAGAGAGAGAGAGAGAGAGAGAGAGAGAGAGAGAGAGAGAAGGAGGGAGGGAGGGAGGGAGGGAGGGAGGGAGGGAGGGAGGGAGGGAGAGAGAGAGAGAGAGAGAGAGATAGAGATAGATAGATAGAGAGAGAGAGAGAGAGAGAGAGAGAAATAGCTTGGTATCCTTACAAATTATCGGCCACTCAATCAGTTGCAATAATAAATGCAACAACGCAAAAGTGACGCATTATATATTTATTCATATGGATGTATCACCCTATGTTCCAGCAAGATGTAGAGTCAACTTCTTCAAAATATTTTTGGTGTTTCCGCCCGGGATCGAACCGGGGACCTTGCGCGTGTGAAGCGCACGTGATAACCCCTACACTACGGAAACGATGACAATTATGAATCATTATCTGTAAAATGTTATGATATAAATACTGGTTGATAAGAGAGAGAGAGAGAGAGAGAGAGAGAGAGGGAGAGGGAGAGGGAGAGAGAGAGAGAGAGAGAGAGAGAGAGAGAGAGAGAGAGAGGGAGAGAGAGAGAGAGAGAGAGAGAGAGAGAGAGAGAGAGAGAGAGAGAGAGAGAGAATGAGAGAGAGAGAGAGAATGAGAGAAATAGAGAGAGAGAAATAGAGAGAGAGAGAGAGAGAGAGAGAGAGAGAGAGAGAGAGAGAGAGAGAGAGAGAGAGAGAGAGAGAGAGAGAGAGAGAGAGAGAGAGAGAGAGAGAGAGAGAGAGAGAGAGAGCAAGAGCAAGAGCAAGAGAAAGAGAGAGAGAAATAGACAGCTAGTAAGAGAGACGAAACAAGAAAAGACAAGAAAAGGCAAGAAGAGAAAGGAGAAAAAGAGCGAGAGGACAAAATATCTGGCCTTAAATTTTGACGATCTCGCCTTTTACGATGTCAGTTAAGTATCTGCGCCCCTGTCATGCAGCTGACATCCCGTGCCAACAATAGAGATGAGAATGAAGATAGTTGCGGGGATATATAAAAAAAAAAAAAAAAAAAAAAAAAAATATCATAATAATTAATTTTGAGATTTGAGCATGAAAGCGTCTTTTAGGGATACTAGGAAATCTACGATGAAGAACAGTTTTGAGGACTGATTTAAAATGATTTTTGTTGTTTCCGGGCTAGCTTTGCTTTGATATCATTATTATTATTATTTTCATTTTTTATTTTTTATATCTC
>NC_061849.1:30313205-30318205 GCF_019202785.1 Penaeus chinensis | reverse complement strand
TTACCTTCCCCGTAAGAGGGAGTTTGAAACCCTTTGTTCATAAGGGTTATTTTTCGTGGTTTCCTTCATGTACGGCCGTCTTAGTAGAATTCCCTAATATTTCGTTGTCATTTAGCCCTACATACGTACTTTGCATTATAGTGTATATTTTATCCACCTTTATCGGTCTTCAGATCAGGGAAATGTGTTATGGATGACATAAACACAACCAGATATTCAGAACTAAGAAATGTCTGATAAAAGGTAGAAATAAAACAAAAACAAAAATGCGTATAGAAGGTATAAAAGTTAAGATAACGCTGAGAATTGTTGCATGGTTGTTTGTGGTTTTGCATGTTGCCCTCAATCTCTGGTTGCTTCAAACACTCGTACCCTATTATGAAGCATCGGTATCACACACGTTATCATAATGATAATAAAGATAATTATAAGTAAAACAATAATACCCCAAATTCTTATATTGATATTAATACCATTGTGCATACACTCATTCTCTCTTTCCACAATGCATTTCGAATATATATATATATATATATATATATATATATATATATATATATATAAACTGCGTATAGAATACTTCAATGGTAAGAAAATTATTTTCCGTTGTCCATGCTTTGTACGAACTTACTGTCTGGGATTTTTAAACTGACCGCATAGTTCACCCCTACCCAAGCAAGGTCCATTTCGAGTAATCAGATCAAATAATGGTACCCATGAATCAGAAGGCAGTAACATGATAGATGAAATATATACGAATATACTCAGAAAATGTACATCCCCGAGGGAAGGAATTTCCGTAAGCAGAACCTCTTGGAAGACAACGACAACCACCATGACGAGTCGGCGGTTTTTCTTACAGTTTAGCGACTCATCTTTCAAGGTTTAGTGCAGCAATACAAAAGTGCAAGAGCATTCTTATATTCTTATAGGGTCATTATCTGTTTCAATAAGATACGTCATTTAAGGAATATCCTTGAAAAGAATGATAGTTGTTTCCGCTCGGAATTGAACCGATTGATACAATTATGCGGTTATTAAGAGAGAGAGAGAGAAAGAGAGGGAGAGAGAGAGAGAGAGAGAGAGAGAGAGAGAGAGAGAGAGAGAGAGAGAGAGAGAAGAGAGAAGAGAAAGAGAAAGAAAAAGAGAAAGAGAAAGAGAGAGAGAGAGAGAGAGAGAGAGAGAGAGAGAGAGAGAGAGAGAGAGAGAGAGAGAGAGAGAGTAACGAAAAATACAAGAGAAAATATATATGTAGAGAGAGCTAACAAGAAAGAAAGAGAAGAGAAAAAAAAACGTTTGAAAAAAACAACAATAAGAACAATTCTTCATTTCTTGACTGGCAATCACTATAATTAAATTGTAATTAAAGTAATTCCCACATATGTGAAGGAATAATAATAATAATAAAATTGATCTGTTTATAAAAAAAAATTGATCTGTTTAAAAAAAAAAATCTGTTTATCAACTTGCTATTGATGTAAGATTTTCTCTTTATCACTTTATTCTTAATATGGCAATATACCCAAACGAAGTAAGTCAATATATTCGATTTAAAATGGTTTGTCTTATCGCTATACTTTTATGAGAGTAGTATGGATTTGTCTCCCGATCGCCAAGTTAACTTAACATTTATTCACATATTCACACGCAAAAGATATTAATAAACAAAATCAGATATGAGAAAACGGAAATGGAAGGTAAAGATTAAGCGGTGACTTTGCTGCTTTGTGCTTTGTTTTTTTACATTTAGTCTATTTTTGGTTACCTCTTGGTTGCCTCTAACAGTCGTACCCTAGTTATGGGTATATGATGATAATGACTACATTAGAATTGGAAATTATATGAAATATGATGCTGCAAATTCTGATACTGAGATTGTAATAACTACTCTTACATATAACTGTTTCATACAAGGCGTGTGCTGTTGGTACTGTGAAAACGCACTGCTTAAAGATACACACAATAGAGATCAGTGTATTTGTTTGTAGCATTGTTAAGTTCAGTCCGGAGGATCAGTTTCACTCTCAAAGGGCGGTATTGTGAGTGTGTGATGTGATGTGTGATGGAAATACCGCTTTATCTTTAAACTAGCCAATTTGGAATGAAGATTAATTCCTGGTAATTATACTTTTAAACGTTTATCTGGCCTTAATCCTTTACATGAAAAGCACACGTGAAGTTATTATTATTATTTTTTACGAAAATAATACATAACGAGAAGGCAGATTCTAGGGTAAAATCATTAAATGAGTTATCATTTTAGGACAATATGATTTCAGACACACACACACACACGCACACACACACACACACACACACACACACACACACACACACACACGAACACGATTATTACTCTTTCGTTTCAAATCGTTTTAAAATAATTCTTAGGCTAATACTGATGTCAGTAGCCTTTCTAATTACAGGCAATACAGGAACATTACTAGCAAACAGCGTGAATACCGGCAGAATCTTGCAAGACTTTGCATAGTCTTCCATAAAGCGCAGGAGGCGAAGCCAGCGCCATCTCTACCTGTCAAAGGGAAATACACCAGGGTAATAAAGACGGGTCTGAGAATACTCATACTTAGAAGAATGCTTACCACATGCCTTTGAAGAGTCGATAGCAAGCCTTAGAAGGTGGTGAGGAGGAGACATTGCGAAGGAATTTCAAGATGTCAGGGAGGAGGAAATGCATCTCCGTGATTTTGCTTTCCTTGCCAAAATGATACGAGGAATGATTTATATCTGTTCGTCTATATATTCGTTTGTTGAGGCACTGTTTGCAAGGAGACTCTTAGAACAGCTGGGCTAAGTTTATACTCCCATGCAGGATGCTTCTTGACCAGTCGTGTCTCTTGAATATGAGTATGATTATACAAATGCTACATGGACATGCATACATATACATGTATATACACACACACACACACTTACTCATATATATGTGTGTGTGTGTGTGTGTGTGTGTGTGTGTGTGTGTGTGAGAGAGAGAGAGTGTTCATCACACACATGATGAACACACACACACACATACACACATATATATCTGTTTGTTCGAGGAATAAACTTCTCTCCTGTCCCTCTTCACCGATTCGCTTCCCAATTACCTAATTAATTACCTTTCCTTACTTTTTTTCGTATTTTTTTCCATTATTTCTTTCCAATCTTGTTTTCCCTATCTTTTATTCATTTTGTTTATTTATTTTTTGATTCGTCATGTCTCCTTTTCCATGTCACCGTTTTCCTGCGAAGGTGATAAAAAAGAAAGAAAAGAGAGAAAGAAAAAAGGAAAAAGAAAGAAAAGATAAGAAAAGAAAAAAAGGGAAAGAAATAAAAAGAAAAGAAAATTAAAAGAAATAAGGAAGAAAAAAAATAGAAAAAAGGAAAAAACAAAAAGAGAAATGTAAGAATTTTTTTTTTTAAAAAGGAACAAAGTAACAGAAAAGAAAAAAAAACAGAAAAAATAATTTAAAGAAAAATAGGAAAGAGAAAGAAAGAGATAATAATAAAAAATGAAAAATAAAAGTGGAACAGATAATGAATAAACGACAGAGAAAAGGAAAGACAGAAAAAGAAAATAAAGAAAAAACACATGACAAAAGAACAGGCAATCAGAAGAGAGCAGGGGGGGGGGGGGGGTAAATAACCCTATTTGGGAGAAATTAAAAAAAAAAAAATAGTACATATAGTAATGGTGATGATGGTGTTATTAATGATGGTGATGTTATGGTGAGGATGATAATTATGATTATGATGATGGTGATGATGATGATGATGATGATAATTATGATTATGATGATGATTATGATGATGATAATTATGATTATGATGATGATAATTATGATTATGATGATGATAATTATGATTATGATGATGATAATTATGATTATGATGATGATAATTATGATTATGATGATGATAATTATGATTATGATGATGATAATTATGATTATGATGATGATAATTATGATTATGATGATGATAATTATGATTATGATGATGATAATTATGATTATGATGATGATAATTATGATTATGATGATGATAATTATGATTATGATGATGATAATTATGATTATGATGATGATAATTATGATTATGATGATGATAATTATGATTATGATGATGATAATTATGATTATGATGATGATAATTATGATTATGATGATGATAATTATGATTATGATGATGATAATTATGATTATGATGATGATAATTATGATTATGATGATGATAATTATGATTATGATGATGATAATTATGATTATGATGATGATAATTATGATTATGATGATGATAATTATGATTATGATGATGATAATTATGATTATGATGATGATAATTATGATTATGATGATGATAATTATGATTATGATGATGATAATTATGATTATGATGATGATAATTATGATTATGATGATGATAATTATGATTATGATGATGATAATTATGATTATGATGATGATAATTATGATTATGATGATGATAATTATGATTATGATGATGATAATTATGATTATGATGATGATAATTATGATTATGATGATGATAATTATGATTATGATGATGATAATTATGATTATGATGATGATAATTATGATTATGATGATGGTGATGATGATGATGATGATGATAATTATGATTATGATGATGATGATTATGATTATGATGATGATAATTATGATTACGATGATTATGATTATGATGATTGTGATTATGATAATAGTGTTGGTAATTAAGATAAATATAATGATTATAATAATGAAACTAATGATATTGTCAATAAAGATCTTTTTGTTATAAGCTCATCCTCAATCCTTCTATCCTACTCTACATACCTTATTTTTTTTTATAATAACTCATGAACTACACTATAAAAGATTATCCTTCCAGGAAGCAGCAAGAGACACTCTTAACACCTTTCTTTCAATCTTCCCTCTTTTATTAAAACTATTTTCTCTCACGTAACAGAACAAACAAAATGAGATATATTGATA
>NC_061849.1:30300705-30308205 GCF_019202785.1 Penaeus chinensis | reverse complement strand
TGTGTGCACGCACACAAGGCTCCTCAAAAAAGAGCCAAAGCAAACTGGGCACTTCTACGCGACACAGACACACACGTGGTAAACACCCAACACCATTGAGCTAAATGTACACACGCCGCATTCTATTCAGTGGCTGCCATTAACACAACTCTCCCTGTCGCTTGCTGTCCACATATCCTGCGCTCATTACCACCATCAAAATCATGTCATGCTATTTCAGCGTTGGAATGAGCCTCAATTATGAAACATGAATTGCTCTACTCTTACATGCAATTCTCAGCATTTCGTATTCTTGACGATGAAGTGTTTTTTTTTTTTAAAGTTTGGTTGAAATTAGAAAATTTGTGAAAATTAGAGCGAACTTGGAAAAATGTTAATCAAATGACATATCAAAATATTTAAACTGAGTCAGGATTAAAAACCAACAACAGCTAATTATATCAAAACATATGCACATAAATAATTAATTAATTAGATAGACCAATAAACAATTAATGAACAAACAAATATACAAAAACAAACAAATAAATAATTAAAAAGAACAAACAAACGGATAAACAAATAAACAAAACAAACAGACAAATAAACACAAAATGATAAACAAAAATAAAAAACCTACTATGACCAACTTCCGTCCAGCTGTCGGTTGGGAGGACGCAGATCTAAAAAAACACGGGAGCTAAAAGTCAGCTTCTAGAAAATATTTATACAATGTGTGTGAGTGGGTGATTGAGAGTGAATGAATGAGTGAGTGAGAGTGAATGAGTTAGAATGAATGAGTGAGAGGGAATGAGTGAGTGAGCAAATGAGTGAGTTGAGTGAGCGTGAAAAAGTGAGTGAGAGTGAATGAGTGAGTGAGAATGGATGAGTGAGTGATAGTGAATGAGCGAGTGGGTGAGAGTGAATGGCAGTGAATGAGTGATTGATATATAGAATAAAAAGTAAACCAATAGATACCAATGTTTATTATAAACACACCACAGGACGAGGTAGACAAGTGAGGCGTTTTCTGTGACTCAGTAATGGAGTAGAAATCTATAGCGGATAATGTGACAGCTGTCTTCTCCCCTCTCTTTTTTTGTTTTCCTCTCTCTCTCTCTCTCCCATTTTCTCTTACTCTTTTTTCCCTTCCTCTTTTTATCTCCGTCTTTCTGTTTGATTGTCTTCTCTCTCTCTTTCTCTCTTTCGATCATCCCCTTCTCATTCTTATTTTTCATCTCTTCTCTCTCTTTATGACCACATATCTATCTGTGTCTTCTCTCCCTCTTTCTCGCTCTCCCCTTCTCTCTTTTCCTTCCTCTTTCTATCCCTATCAGTTTGCCCCTCTCCATCCTCCGTCTATATCTCCATCTTTCTGTCCTTTTGCCATCTTTTCTTCCTCTCTCACGCTCTCCCCTTCTCTCTATATCCCCTCTCTCCATTCCTCCCCATTTGCCCTCCCCCTCCATTCTCTTTATCTCCATTTTTATATTCAACTTCTCTCCCCGCCCATCTCTCTCTGATTATCAATGCTGTTTATCCTCCAATTCCCCCCCCCCCCCCACAGAACGTATCAAGAAGAGACGCCCCTTATCTAAGTCCTCTCCCAGAGAATAAACAACCCAATTGTGATCCATCCTTAAAGCAACTATGACTCTTGTTTCCCTTGTATTTCTTTTCGTAACTTCCTGGAGTGCACTAAACGCTGGTAAAGCCGAGGTACGTATAACCAGGTAGCTCTACTTTCATTTAGACTGATTAATCTAAAAAATGAAATATATTTCTTTCCCAAGTGTATTATGACGGCTATTAACGTTAAGGAGCTCTTCGTTATCACAAATAAAAGAGGGGCATTTTGTTTTTACTCCCGGTACTTATAATAATATCGAGTAAATAATACAAATAATTATGTATCTAGTTATATCTGACATTTCACGATGCACTCTCATTGACCAGATGTGATGACGTCATTAGCTCTGCCCTTTTATTCTTTGAAAGTTATTCAGTAATGACAATGGTAAAATAATTATCGAAAAAAAGAAAAATGAAGAAAACAAACAAAGATTGGAGTGGGTCTACTTATGTAAAGATACGTTGGGTAAAGCCAATTATTTGATTTATTTCAAATTGTATGAGTCAAATTGTCATATAGTTCTAATGTACTGTTAGTATATTACATAGCCCCCTGTTTCATCAGCTGATTGAAGAAAACACTTTAACTCTTTTGTTGTAGGGACCAACCGATGAACAATTCACATGTAAACAAGTAGAGAAAATTATGGTAAACCCTTTATCAAATGGTAAGGTACAATCTGTAATCTTTCACACATACAGGGTAAACAATAGGAGCTACATGAATTATAAAATCCTCTATTACATTGCCACAACCAATGAGGCTCTTACAACCTTCTTATTGAATCAGCAACTTATATCTTTCAAGGTTATAATGAAATAAACTGGACACAGTATAAAATATATGAAGAATATAATCTACCACAAAAAATACAAAACACAAGTCTGTCAGACAGTGCCTCCCTATTCTTTTACAGGTGAATTGCGTCTCAGGCTAAGTTAGAAGACACAGGTTTAAAATCAGAATGGCACTGCAACGCAATACATTAACAGGATAATGTCAGAACACGTCAAAATGTTTATGGCCATTTTCAGTCGATGTATTTTTTTACAATTTAAAGCACAATTATAACAGCTCAGGTGATAATAACAAACATGAGTCACCAGTAATGCCATTAGCACAATGCTACTATGTCAACATTTCTGAAATACAGTCAGTTCATGGGTACGTTCAACCACTACAGCTCCTCAGTCAGCCAAAGCACACGGCACTTTTTGGGAAGGACAGGAAATCAAAATGCAGAGCTGAATTTAAAATAGTTACATGTACAAAACATAAATCATAATCTACATATATTAACTTTCTTATTTCAGTCACTCGCATAAAAAGTTTCACCAAAAACAACAGAAAAATATATTTTTAATATGTATTTCAAAATTATACAGAAAACTGTCTAAGGAGGGATACTGATATTTTGAATGTGTTGTCCATACTGTATAAATGGTACTGAAGACCATATTGTGGTGTCTGGAATCTTCTATCTGTGAATACGAAAATAGTTATCGATGCCTACAACACAACGAAAAGAATATGAAGAAAGGTAACACAAAGCATATTAATGAAAGATAGACATAAATACTTGCAAACTCTTAAAAGTCGGTAAAATACGTAGGCAGTGTAATAACGACCCCATTCTAATAATTTCGCTGCTGGTCCTGGCGCAGAAGAAGTAGAAAAAAAAAAAAAAAACACGTCTGCGTTTTCAATTCCGTTTTAAATGAGTGAGAAATTGACTCTCAAAACGGAAAAAAGGGCAAATTATTTTCGCGCCGTTTCTGGGAATCGCATGAAAATATGTGAAAACGAATGAAGTTTTTAAAAAAATCTTTACCTGCAATGTTTCTGACGGTTTCATCTATAGGGCATGTTCCAGTTACCATTAAAAAAAAAAAAAAAAAAAAAAAAAAAATCACATATTTCAATTACAAGCTACTTGACGGACAACAAATGATAACTTCATGTTGTATTTGCAATTGTTGAAAAGATTGCCGTCGATTTATTTTAACCTTGAACAAACTAATGCACATTAGAAACAAGTGCTAATGCAACATATATATATAACCCCGGTTAACTGAAAAGGATTTTCGATTTGACTAGGAAAAAAAAAAGTTTGAAAAAATGAAGAAATAAAAAGAAAAGGGCCTCAAAGGCGACGCGAAACTTTCCGCTGAAGTCAAGTTAAACTTGGTCTTTAAAAAAAAAAAAAAAGAGAGAGAGAATAAAACACAAAAAAAGAAAAAAAAAAGAAAAAAAAGAAAAAAAAAATCTTCCCATATTCCTTTTTTTTTTTTGTCTTTCTATTATGTTTAAGGGATCTCTATTTGTTAAGGAAAAGTGGGGGTATAGTCCAAGGGAGACGAAATAACGCACTTGCATATCTCGCCAGATAATAGACTTTTATCATGTGACTTTTATCCGATTTTACGTCGATGAAGAACCGGTAAAATAATTTAACAATTTAAGGGAAATGTGCACAGGGAGTGTGTTTGGTCCACATTTGGATGTTGTTATTGTTATTGTTATTGTTTTTGTTGTTATATTTCATAATTTGCGAGTATATTGATAGCGATCTTGAAAACTGTGGCTTAATTTTGTTTTCTGTAGTGAAAGCTTCTAGTTGCATATTAGTTTAGAATTTTACCTTATCAGTTCATACCGTGTGCGTGTATTTTTAAAGTTAGTAAATGTAGCTCTCTATGTTGCGCATTTGCCGTTATTATCCTTTTACGAAAAAAAATAATGCTTTTTAAGTCAATCTGTGAGTGTTTATGCCACTTTCTAGTGATCTTATCTTAATAATAATAAAGATCAATTACTAGGGATCATAATTACATATATATAATTTAAGGGTCAAGTCAATTTGCGTGTTTATTCTGCTTATCTGATTGTCTCTAACAAAAGCAACACCAGTTTTCAAAGATTATTAGTACATATATACAGTTTAGAGTATGAGTGTTTCTTGAAGTTAATATGGGAGTGTTAGTTTCCCTGTCAGTTGCAAAAGATCACTTTTATATAAATATATTTTATAATAAAATAAGATATAGCTTATCGGGATGTCTATCAATCCTTATGCTTGGTCGCTGAGTTCAAGTGGTCAGATTTAGTTCCAATTATTTTATAGTATTCAACACAAAAGTTATTTTCTGTTATATTCGCTATGTATAATAGAATGTGACAATATGACACATACGTAGAATGATACTGATATATTGATAATTATATAGTGCTAGTTAGGATATAAGAATCTTAAATATTACTTGAGCTTCTGTTCCACTGATATTATGTAGCATCCTCCAGATGTTATAGGATTAATTTAAGTAAAGTTACTCATGTATATCTAAAAATGATAATCCTTACTGCTAGAACTGTCCATTTTGTTTCTTTGTCATTTTGCACCATTATCATAATTATAATCATGGGCACAAAATATTAATTTGATGATCTTACGAATATCACAACCGTATCACACTGAAGAAAATAAAACCAAAACACCTTATGTTGCAAGGAGTCGAATGATCCAACTATTTCGCAAATTCAATTGTCGAACAGATACCTCCTCACCGGCACAAAGCTTCCTTCATCTCTCCAGTACGACAGATAATATTCAACACAATGCGTCCTCACGTGAAGGCACAATACAGCTTCTAGAGAAAGCATCATACCGGGTTCCCGTTTCCAGGGAGATTTCACAATACGTCGTTGTTATTCCCTTCACTCTGGCTTAATAAATATACCATGAGTGAGTGGAAGTGACTCGACACTGATGCTCTCAGGTAAAGCAAACGGGCAAATGGTGTTTGGATTTGTCTGTTTAACGTGTATCTGAGTCTCCGGAAGGGCCCGCTGGATGACAAAAAATATTTGCATGTGAAATTAGGATTGCCATGAAGGAAAATGATATGTGATTGAGGAAACTGAAATTCCGTAAATAACTTCTGCATAAATTGTATTTTTTAATTTACGTAGCTATTCTAGCAATACCACTATTTTAAAGAGATGCACACAGTTATAACTTATGCAAATTATTATACAATTTCAAACTAATGGAAAATAAAGTTATATGCATGATATATGGCATTATTTGTACTGCATGACTGTGATATCATGACAGTAAACCTACAAAAAAAAAAAAGAACACACACACACACACACACACACACACACACACACACACACACACACACACACACACACACATATAATTGTACAATAAATTCTAGCAGCCATATACATATGTACTTTGCTACCTTTAATTTCACCCTCATATTTAGATGAAGAAAACTTCACATACGTAATAACAATCCTGGGAAGCTAAGTATGTATGATTGCTGGTTCTCAAGTTATCTGAAAAATACTCACGAAGGTTTTAAGTATGATACCTCACTGCCTTATAGAAAGATAATATTTTTTTTTTTGCCGTGAATCTGTTTTTAATAATCCTATTTGCGTATTCGCTGTCTTAATGTAATTAAATGAAGTCTCATTTCCCTCAAGGGATTGAAGAATTTCATTTTCAAAGTTATTTTTAAATCTTCAGGCAATTTGTATTGATAGTATCCAGGCGATGATGTAACAGATGCAACCTTAGCTGTTGACACGACAGAAAAAAAGAATGCAAATCCTTAAAATGTATTCACTATTATCATCAAGATTGGAAACATACTGGCTTTCAATAGATATTTTATTTATCTACTTACTCTTCATCATTCATTTTAAAATGTATGCATATCTCAAATCCCGTCCTCTGTCTCCCGGAGCGCCACGCAGACACCTTTAAAGCGAGGTTATTACAACTCCCACTCTTAACAACGGAAATTGAAATGTCAGAGGGTAGGCAGAGCAGGGCGGTAACCAGAACTGCGACGGAATTGGATCCTTCACAAAGCGCTGATTAAAGCGATTGTTATTTTCATGCGATGCACACTTTATTGCTTCAAACGATATTTAGGTTATTAAATGCTTTTGAGTGTTTTTAAATATGTTTATTGTATTTTCGTTTGCTATGATATGTCGACTGATTTTCGTTGCTTCCATTAGTTAATATATTATTACTTATACAAGAACCGCGTGTGAATAATTCAGGATTGCGTCGGAGATGTAGGATTTAAACATTTAGAAGGAATTGAGGCACCTTCAGGATCTGTTTGAATTTCATTAACAAGCTCGCTCGGTCTTTTTCACTTCTCCAGTCATGCCTTTTTTTTTTTTTTTTTTTTTTTTTTTTTTTTTTTTTTTTACACTGAAAAAAAGGCTACTATATTCTCAGGAGTCTGAAATTTGGAGTGAATTTAACGATGACTCAACTGGATTCATTTTTTTTCTTTTTTTGTCTTTGTGATTTGTTAAGTTATCAAATGGCATTTTTCCCGAAATAATATTAATACGAGGAAGTTGTAGGATCGTATTTGAAAGCGTGAGGAAGGGGGGGGGGGGGGTTATCCCCTATTTACCACTTTAAGTTTGACAAAGGTACTCTATGAATAAAAAAAATAAATTGTATGAACATTTTCTCTCTTACTACTACTACTACTATTACTACTACTACTACTACTACTACTACTACTACAACAACTACTACTACTACTACTACTTCTACTACTACTACTAAACAACACTTATGAGCCTTTTTAAGTATATTATCGGTATACACAATATAACAATAGCACAATTATCAAATTTAAATATTTAGGGAAAGTAAACGGGAAGTATTACGCAACTGTACGAATTTTTTCTCTTTCGTTAAACAAATTCTGTAGTATTTCTTTATCATTCTTTACATTTCATCTTTGTCTAATTATGCTTTATTGTGTCTTCATTATGTCTGTATGATCATGGGATGGCGTTCTTATCGTCTTTCTCCCAACCTTCTCTCATCTCCTTTCTTC
>NC_061849.1:30288205-30295705 GCF_019202785.1 Penaeus chinensis | reverse complement strand
GTTACCTGTCATCAGGCAAGTTGCAGAAAGAGGTAAGACATGGAAATCTCATCGATTCCTCAACACAAAGGACGGTCTTCACGGATCCCGCTCTTCTCTACTCCTCTGACCACTAAATCCTCTCCCACCTTTCCAATTATTAAAAAAACGAAACAAAACAAAAACTCATATTGTTTCTCATGCTACATACGCATTACATAAACAGGGGCATCACGATTTATTTGCCTAAATTATTCCATAATAGCTCTGGTCCTAGTTTAAAAATGTTCCTAGAAAAGCTATAAAAAAAAAAAAAAAAAAAAAAATATCGAGGAGGCTCGCTGCACCTCAGAAAGTGGTTGTGCTCAGTTCTCTCTCGCCAACCTTGCCCTGCTCCCCAAGAAAAAGCTGAAATAACGCCCCTGTACATACATAGAGCCAAACATACAAAATATAGTAATCACAAACTTGTTTTCGATAGTTGTCGTTTATCACTGGGTATATTTTTTTCCCCAACTTGCCTTATGACGTCACGTTTGTTGTCATCCTGGGATCTTAGAGCCAGAAGTCTTCTAATGCTACAAACTTCATTCTGGGAGCAATAAATCTACAAGAAACTTTGTCCCTTTCCTAATACTACGCTTATACGAAATATCGAAATTAATCTCTATACATTTAGACCTACATATGGAGTTCTGACGAAACGCTGACTCGCACAGCAAATATATATGTCGTCACCCATTGCATAAAGCCCTCCTTTACTTCATAACAAATTACCGTTTCGGTCAAGTAATGTCTCTCCGACACCAGCGACCACATACAGATTTGTGGCATGACTCGTTTCTCTCATCTTAGATAACACTCATAAACTTCTTCACCGACCAATTACTATATATTAGAAGACTGCTGACTATAAGATACCGGATGACAACAAACGTGACGTCATAAGGCAAGTTGGGGGGAAAAAATATACCCAGTGATGTTTTCTTGGAACCTGAGCCTTCAACGCTAATTAATGTTTCTCAGAATGTCATTCAAAAATGTATCATCGCTACTTTTATCAGCAGTTTTATCCTTATTACCATTGTTATCGATGTTAGCATTTCTTTTTAAAATCTTAAAATCTTTTTAAATGTCTTCTTTAATATTATTGTTGTTAGTGTTGTTAATAGCATTATCATAAGGACTATTACCACTGTTACTAATATTAGTATTAGTATTTTGATCATTATTTTATTAGAAATAATAATAAAAACAACAATGATGATGATGATGAGGATGAGGATGAGGAGGACGATGACGACAACAGCAAAACAATTACAATAATAAAGATACTACATCACTTTCATTGTTTACGCACCACACTATCCAACAGCTAATTCAAAGTTCTCCCCTTTAACCGAGGAAGTACAAGTCTGTGATTGCCGCTGAGGGAGCAAAGACAGTTTCTGCGAGTCGCTCAGAATGCCTTTGAAGTCTAAACGCTTGTTAAAGATCTAAGGAAGTCGGGTTAAAGCACGCTTGGGGTCCTGCTAGTGTCATTATTGTTCTTGACTCTTGTTTCGTCTAATCTGAGATTTAACAATGATTTTGCCTTTGCTGCAAATGATATAGATACTATATGTGTGTACTTCCTCTCTCTCTCTCTCTCTCTCTCTCTCTCTCTCTCTCTCTCTATATATATATATACACACACACACACACACACACACACACACACACACACACACACACACGCACACGCACACGCACACGCACACGCACACGCACACGCACACGCACGCGCATGCACACGTACACGCGCACACGCGCACACGCACACACGCACACACGCACACACACACACACGCACACACAAACACACACACACACACACACACACACACACACACACACACACACACACACGCACACACGCACACACGCACACACGCACACACACGCACATACACACAGCCAAATGGTATTACCTCAACCAATAAAAATATATATACCACTGGTTTGGAATCTCATTCAACATGCAAATAGCAAGACGTGTCATGCGGTCTCTACAACGTCATGTATATGCAACAAAGCCGGCCGTCGATGACACTCTAGGCCCGGAGGCAGACGCGGTAGGGGGGGGGGGGGCTGGTCAAGAAACTGCATGGCAGAAGAGAGGGAAAGGATGCATGGGAGGGGCGGGAGGGGGGGGGGGGGATGAGTTTGGGGGCAGCTGGCCAGGAGGAGTACACAGCGATAGATAGTGGGTATCAAATTGTCCTAATTATTAGTTACAAACTAACTATCTGTACTGTCTGGCCTGTATAATCTTACCATCTAAACATTCGGTAATTTCCCGGGTATGAAATGACAGGAACAACGAAATGCCGAGGAAACGAAGTGTGAAGGAAGAAAGAAAAAAAGAAAAGAAAAAAAAAAATCTTTTAACTGATATGATACATGGCGAAAGAACTTCATATTCCTCATCTTTGTCTGTGTCAGTCTTTGTCTGTCTGTCTGTGTCCTTATCTCTATATCTCTTTTTCTCTCTCGCACTTTCTTTCTCTCCCCCTTTCTCCCTCCCTCTCCCCTTTCTTCCCCTGTATCTAAACCTCCCAATCTTTCATTTCCTCAGTGCCTTCACTCTTACAAATCTCCATTCCGCTCACCTTACTGAAAAGCAACAGCAGTAACAATAACAACAACAACAACAACAATTACAACAACAACAACAAGAAACAAAAAAATCTAACAAATAAACAATGAAGCCAGTATACTGACAAAAACAACAACAACAACAACGAAAGACAATGAATATGAGACAGCCTACGAAACAGAGAACAGGGAAAACAAGCCAAGTAAACAGGTAAACAAGCACCATAATGTTTAATTCTCAGGCGATTGCCACTCTCTCCTCGCGCTGAACTCTGTTTGGAAAAATGCTCGTTTTGTAACACGGTTTTTTAGAGGGAGAGGAACGCAAAACCGTGTTAACAGGAAGGAAACTATTTTTTGCCTTTTTTGTTTTTTTCCGTTTTTTTTTTGTCTCGCTGTTTTCTTTGTTTTGTTTTTTATTACCCGGTTTCTTTTTTTCCGTATTTTTTCCCTCTTCTTCGTTTTTATTCTTTTCTTTTCTTTCATTTCTTCTACATTTTCTTTTAGATTTGATTTGCCTCCTCCTTGCCTTCCCTTAAATATCTTTAATATTTCCCCCGATATTTTCTACAATAAATAAATACAAAGTTCTAGCTTCATTCCTTCAACATTTTCTCCATCAAATAAGAAGAAGAAAAAAGAAAAGAGAAATAAGATAGAGAAATGATTTTGTTTTTATAAAATGCCCCATTTATTTCAAATTTGCATAATACTTTTTTTTCTAGACATTATGTATTTATTGTAAGCCTAGACTATTATATTATGTGAATGTAAAGGTAAATATCAATAATAATGATAATAATGATAATGAAAAATCACAATCATCACCATCATCATCATTATCACTATCATTATCATCATCATACAGGAAATATGATGATTAATGATGATAAGAATAATGATATTATGATAACGAATATATAATAATAATAATAATGATTATGATAATAATAATGATAATAACAATAATAATAATAGTGATAATAATAATAAAAATAATGTAAACAATAATAACAATAATAATAATGATAACAACAAAATAATAACAAAATTAAAAATGATGAAAATTATAATAATGATAAACTTGAGCGTGCTTGTGTATATAATAGCATATTAAAGCTAGATTTGCATACAAGCATAACTGTCTTGAGTAACAGCAGATGCTCTTGCATATCATCTTAGAACAGATTGCAGCTAAGACCCGGTTAAGAAAAATAGCTGCGGTTTACTCTGCATATGTATGAGCCTCAAGCACACACACACACACACACACACACACACACACACACACACACACACACACACACACACACACACACACATACACACACACACACACACACATCATTACACCTCTGAGGGTTCGCAAAAATGTATCGTACAGAAATTCCGTATTAAGAACTTTAAGAGGCTTCCAATTTCATCTATGATATTAGATACATTATTATTTTTTTTTTTATTATGATTATTATTATAATTATTATTATTATCATTATAATCATTATTATTATCATTATTGCTGTTGTTGTTATTACTATTATCATTATAATTATTATGATTATGATGATTATTATTATAGTTATTATCACTTATAGTTATTATCAGGTAGGGGGAGGTAGGGGGAGGAAAGTGGGGAGAAGGAGGTAGGGAAGAGAGGTGGGGGAGGGAGTTGGGGGGAGGAAAGTGGGGAGAGGAGGTAGGGGAGAAAGGTAGGGGGAGGAAAGTGGGGGGAGGAAAGTGCGGGGAGGGAAGAGGGGGAGCGAAAAGGAGGAGGGAGGTGGAGAAGGGAAGTGGGGGAGGGACGTAGGGGGGAAGTGGGAGGGTTGGACAGATATAGGGCTTAAAGGGGGCGTTGCAGAGCGGGGAAGGGAAAAGAGGAGGGAAAGGAAGAGGGAAAAGAAAAAGGAGAAAGGGGGGGGGGGGGGTAATGATAATTATGTGAAGAAGAGGAAAATAACAAGAAAACAACTACAACAATAATAATTATAATGATAATAATAATCACAGCAACATTAATAATAATAATAATAATAATTATAACAATAAAGACAACAATAATAGTAATAACTATTATTATCATTATTATTATAGTAACATTAATAATAGTGGTAATCATATTTACGTTAATGATAATAATGATAATGATTGATAATAATAATGACAATTGACAATAACTAATAATAATGACAATAAGAACTTTAACTACAACGATAATAACAACAATAACAATAATAATAACACCAGAAATAGTATTAATAAAATTCTTGATGGCGTAACTTAAGTATTAATATACAAACAGAGCATGAACGCATGGCCAGGAAATTACACCATAAGCCAGATTGTTACGAAATCTCTCAACATATTGCAAGAAACTCACACATTATATTGTCTCTGGCTTATGGTTTAGCTGCCAAGTTCTGACAATAATATCAATTACAGGCGTACCCAAGGAGGAAAGTTGGTGGAGACAATGACGACTGTGTCTGTTTATTAAATCGAGTACCATTTTTAAGTAACATTTCCTGTTTCCCTGTGTGTTTCGTATTTATTTTTTCCATGCTAATGATCTTAGCTTTTGATTGTTATTTCCATTGTTTAGTATTTTTATGTGTGTATGTATTTATGGTTGATATTTCTTATCTTATTTAGCGTTATTTATTTCTTCGTTAATTTATTTTTTTATTTGTTTATCTGTTTATCTGTTGGTTTATTTTCTTTGTTTATAAAAATCATTGCCCATATGGGAACACTTCACTTTTAATTTCTCTTTGTAAATTCATACATTCGAAATGGAACAGCCGGTTATCACGCATCTCTGTCGGAATAAATGTTTAAATTAATTACAACGTCTAATTTTCCTTGCATTTCTATGACCTGGAATTCAGTGCACAGAATATGAGAGAAAGGAATAATAAGGAAAAGAGAGAATGTGAAAGGTGATAGGATAAATGAGGACAGAATAGGAGATGAGAAAAGAAAATATGAGAAATGGAGTAACGAGAGATGACACAATATTGAAAGTGAAATGGTAGGAGTGGGAGAGAGAATATGAGAGGCGGAATGATGAGAGAGAGAGAGAGAGAGAGAGAGAGAAAGAGAGAGAGAGAGAGAGAGAGAGAGAGAGAGAGAGAGAGAGAGAGAGAGAGAGAGAGAGAGAGAGAGAGACTGGCACAGTAAAAAAAAAGTTTTATGACAACAGGGTACCTACGTGAAATCACACCGTCCACTTGGCTTGACTGGGATCGAACGCGGGACCCTCGAGTCGAAGTCACGCGTCTTACCAATGCACCACTGTGTTATAAGGAAATCTGATCAGTGCTAATTTATTTAACATACATAGTTTGAGTACTAGAATATTTTTACATATCTCAAGCGTTATATATTATGTGATTTTGTTATTTGTCTGTCTGTGTTCGTAACAACACCTGGAATAAAATATGTTATTCTCAGACTCGTTAATATTAATGCAATTACTAATAAGATTTTAAATTTCGTGTCATTATTGAGTTCAGTAGCTGTCACTTCTTAAAAGACATTCATTTTCACTTGCTGATAAAATAAATGATGACCTCACTGGCATACTTTAAGCTTTATTAAGCAGTGAATGCCAAATGGCTTGATTTTCTTAATGCCGAACGACCTCATATAGTTTTTTTTTGGGGTGACTTTCCTCTCGTTCCATAAGATTAGAGCTTATACAGCTCTTCAGAGCTATTATCACAAATCCATCTTATGTGCAGAGAGAGAGAGAGAGAGAGAGAGAGAGAGAGAGAGAGAGAGAGAGAGAGAGAGAGAGAGAGAGAGAGAGAAAGAGAGAAAGAGAGAGGGAAATGCTTTAGGTCATGGTTGTTAACCCGCGAGGGCGCTTGTAATACATAGGGGGGGGGGGGGGTAAAGTATTGTTTTCTCTAATTCTATGTTATTTTCTCATCAGGAGCCTTTACTAATCTTATTTTCCTCAACCCCCTCTCTCTCTCTGTCTGCCTGTCTCCCCCCCCCCTCTCTCTATCTCTCTCTTTCTCTCAGTCCTATAAAGTAAAAGTTTTGTTTCATTTTCACGTTTGCTGCCTCTAGCGATGGAGCGAGCCATATGCTGCAAAAGGAGGTTAAAAAGAAAAATATTTTTATATTACAAGTTGTTATGCCCATTTTTACTTATTTTAATGCATCCGTACGCTCTGTCTCTCTCTCTCTCTCGCTCTCTCTCTCTCTCTCTCTCTCTCTCTCTCTATATATATATATATATATATGTATAAACTTGCAGGAGAAATAAAGAATAAAATGAAGCACCAAGAGAGATCCGTAAGTTTTATAATTAATTCCCAAGGTTTGTCATATTTCCGAATTTCTCTATGTAAATTCCGACCTTTGTAACGAAACAGCCGGTTATCACGCATCTCGCCTGGAATAAATGAATTACAACGTCTAATTTTCCTCGCATTTTTAATGACCTGGAATCTAGTGCACAGAATACGAGAGGTAGGAACAATAAAGAGAGGAGAGAATGTGAGAGGTAATAGGATGAATGACGACAGAATATGAGATGATAAGAGGTGAGAATATGAGAAATGGAGTAACGAGAGAAAACAGACTAGAGTGGGAAAGAAAATATGAGAGGTGGAATGATGATGATGAGAGAGAGAGAGAGAGAGAGAGAGAGAGAGAGAGAGAGAGAGAGAGAGAGAGAGAGAGAGAGAGAGAGAGACAGACAGACAGAGACTTACACAGTAATGCTTTAGGGTCATTGGTTGTTAACCTGGGTGGCTACAAGTAATTCATAAGGGGGGGAGGGGAAGCGAGGTTTTTCTCTAATTCTATGTTACTTTCTCATCAGAAGCCTTTACTAACCTAATTTTTCTCTCCCCCCCCCTCTCTCTCCTTTTC
>NC_061849.1:30260705-30263205 GCF_019202785.1 Penaeus chinensis | reverse complement strand
CTTCGTGAGCGACATCTCCCAAAATCACTTCAAACACGTGTGAGATAGTGTCCACCTCGATGGATACAGTGAAAATACACAAATATGTATACAAAATGAATAATAATGTTAAACAGAAAGAAAGTGCGACAGAACTTTTTAAATCAAGTGGAAGAAGCAAATGCTATCAGTGCGTGAGCGAACTGGCAAAATCTTGCCAGTTAGTGAGAAACAGAAAAAGTGAAAAAGTCTCGTTTTTCGTGAAAAGTGTGATGTAACATGGAAAATGACGAATTGGAAAGAAAAAAATTGTTATAAGCAAAACTAAAGGGAAAATGAGAATGGTATTAAATCAAGAAAATAAGAAAGTGAAATTAGTAAGTCGCGAAAACCGCAACACCACCGTGACAGATCAAACAAAACAAACAGTACCACCCACCCCGCGCGCGCCTCCCTCCCTCCTCCACCTCACCCCTTTCCCTCAAAAATGTCCACAGGAGCCCGCTGCTGTGCATGCACTACTCGCCCTTGCCTAAATTGCATATGTGCAAGAAGCGAGAGGCTGTGCTCAACATGCAGAGTCGGGCAGTTATGCCAAAACCGAGGCCAGCCTGCAGGAACAGATGCGGTAACAGAAAATACAGCAGGATTCCCCACAATTTGACGGAACTCAACAACCGGCAACGCAGGTAGAGGGCGATCACACCCCCAGCCGATACTGGCTAATTATGTCACTTGAGGAAGAAAAAGCACTAACGGAAAATACATACAGGAAAATAGTTGCTTTCTCTCCAAGCAATTCATTCAACATAACAAATTGCAACGCATCAAAAAAATTAATTAAGGAGTTCGAGTTCCTACTTAAGGAATACACGAACGGCTCCTTCCTCCAACCCATAGCATTACAAACTCTGGCAATTCTACCTCATCTCGCCTGTCAGAAGACGCATGCCAAATCAAAAACAACAGAAGACATAAAGGCAATGAAGAGGAGAATAGACCAATGGAAGAAGGGAGACGTCCACGGAACTAGAGGAAAGGCACAGAAAAGCGATCGCCAGACCAAGAAAAATTGATAAATCAACGAGATTTACCAGCTTCATGAAACAGGGAAAGATTTCGAAGACAATGACACTGACATCTGATGATACAGCAGGAACTCCTAAATGAGAAACATCCCCCCGCAAAGGAAGCGGCAGACGTTGCTCTGTTGCATGATGAGTATAACCCCCCACCTCCGGAGATTTTCGAGAGTATCACAGGCGAAAGGATCAGGAAACACGCACTTCCCACCAATGGCGCCGCCGGACCATCAGGACTCGACGCAAATAGGTGGAAAAATATCCTGAGCACAAGCAAGTACGGAACAGCAGCAAATGACTTGTGCAGAGCCATAGCCGCTCTGGCCAGGAAATTAGCCACTACCTCGAAGCCTTCATAGCCTGTCGTCTTATTGACCCGGACAAGAAGCCAGGACGTCCCCCACAGGCATAGGAGAGGTTCTGAGATGAATCATAGGCAAAGCCATCATGGGAGTCGCCGGGGACGATGTCAGATTAGCCGTCGGCAACCTGCAGGTGTGTGCAGGCCAGCAGGCAGGATGCAAGGCGGCCATTCACGCCATGCGGGGCATTTACGAACAGCCTGAGTGTGAGGCCGTGTTGATGGTAGACGCCGCAAATGCCTTTAATAATATAAACCGAGAGGCTACAATGCATAATATTGACATCAAATGTCCGAGTTTTGCACAACACGTCAGAAACACATACAATAATCCAGCAGCACTATACGTAAGCGACAAATGCACCAACAACTGTGAGGTGCTTATGTCAGGAGAGGGGACAACGCAAGGCGACCCAGTTGCCATGGCGATGTACGCCATCGGTCTCCTCAAGCTGCAAGATCAAATCAGTTTCCAAAATACAAACATAAAGCAGGTTGCTTATGGTGATGACCTGACAGGAGCCGGGAAAGTAGATGATATCCGGAAATGGTGCAAACTAATCCAGACTCACGGCCCTCCACATGGATACTACCCCAACGCCAGCAAGTCAGTCTTAATTGTAAAGCCTGAATATCTCGCCCAAGCCAGAGAAGCATTTTGCGAGACAAACGTAAAGATAAAGACTGGCGGCGAGAAACACTTGGGAGCAGTCCTTGGCACAACAGCAGCAAAGGAGGAATATGTCAAAAAACAGGTAGATGAATGTGTATGAGACTTGTGTATGAGAGTTGAAGACGCTGACACAAGTCGCATTGACGGAACCACACTCTGCATAGTCAGCATTTACCTTCGGTGTCAAACTGTGATGGAACTTTCTAACGCGGACTGTACCAAACGTTGAGCCCCTACTCTCTCCACTTGAAGAGACAATCGAGGTCTTGATACCAGCACTATCGGGTGGGCGAAATCCCACAACCGTAGATAGAGCCATTCTCGAGCTACCACCAAGGCTGGGGGGCACTCGGCATAATAAACCCTTGCAAAGTCACAAACACCGAATATCAAAACTCTGTCAAG
>NC_061849.1:30243205-30248205 GCF_019202785.1 Penaeus chinensis | reverse complement strand
TTATTGGTTAATTCGCTTCATAATCTTCTTCTTTTTCTTCATCTTCGTCATCTTCTTCTTCTTCTTCTTTTTCTTCTTAATTTTCTTCTTCTTCTTCTTCTTCTTTTTCTTCATCTTCGTCATCTTCTTCTTCTTCTTCTTTTTCTTCTTAATTTTCTTCTTCTTCTTCTTTTTCTTTTTCTTCTTTTTCTTCTTTTTCTTCTTCTTCTTCTTCTTCTTCTTCTTCTTCTTCCTTTTCCTCTTCTTCCTCTTCTTCTTCTTCTTCGTCTTCTTCTTCTTCCTCCCTTTTTTTCTTCTTCTTCTTCCTCTTCTTCCTCCTCTTCCTCCTTCTCTTCTGTGTTGTTCTCGTGTTCTTTTGTTCACATGAAACGCAGCGGTTAGAACAGATTCGTCTTTATACTGCCAGGGAGAGTGAAGATATAACTTTTTTCATAATTTTATGAATATGTCTTGTAAGTCACGAATGAAACTCATCCATAAAGAAAGAAAGAAAGAAAGAAAGATAAAAAGAAAGAAAGAAAGTAAGAAAGAAAGAAAGAAAACATGTGTCTTAAATTCAGTCAGTTTGTGACAAATTAAGATTTATTGGACACAGATTAATCGGAAATTGACAGTTACTTGTATATTATCATCACTGTTCATGTACTTGAGATACAATGTTGATAAGGTTTGTCCTAGCATTATTCTATTATTATTTTCTCTTCTTTTTATTTTTATTTTCTTCTACTTCATCATCATCATCACCATCTCATCATCATTCTCATCATCATCATCTTCCTCTTCCTCTTTTTCTTCCTCGTCTTCTTCTTGTTCTTCTTTTTCTTCGTCTTCCGTCATCTTCTCCTTCTTCGCTTCCCTCTTCCCCTTCTTCGTCTTCTTCTTCTTCATCATCATCCTTTTCTTCTTCCTCCTCCTTTTCTTCTTTTTCGTCTTCTTCTTCTTCTTCTTCGTCTTCGTCTTCGTCTTCTTCTTCTTCTTCTCCTTCTTCGTCTTCTTCTTCTTCGTCTTCTTCTTCTTCTTCTTCTTCTTCTTCTTCTTCTTCTGCTTCGTCTTCTTCTTCTTCTTCTTTTTCTTCCTCTTCCTCTTCTTCATCCTCTTCTTTTTCCTCTTCTTCTTTTCGCCTTTTTCTTCTTCTTCTTCGTCTTCTTCTTCTTCATCATCATCTTCTTCTTCTTCCTCTTCTTCATCTTCTTCTTCTACAGCATCTTCTTTTTCTTATTCCTTGATATTGTTGTTTCTGATTACACTCATTATTGGTTAATTCGCTTCATAATCTTCTTTTTCTTCCTCTTCGTCATCTTCTTTTTTTTTTCCTCTTCTTACTCTTCTTCTTCTTCTTCTTCTTCTTCTTCTTCTTCTTCTTCTTCTTCTTCTTCTTTTTCCTCTTCTTACTCTTCTTCGTCTTCTTCTTCTTTTTCTTCTTCTTTTTCTTCTTCTTCTTCTTCGTCTTCTTCTTCTTCCTCATTTTTTTCTTATTATTTTCCTTCTTCATCATCATCTTCAAAATATCTTTTCATAATAACAAGCATTAATCCCAAAGATTCTCCTCAGCAAGACGTGAGCTCAAAGCCTACCGTTAATCAGGAAAAGTTATCGAGTGTTCAGCGAAGTTCATCACGCTTGCAGGCTCAGAAGTTTTCGCTGATAAGGGAGATACCGCTCTTGCGATGTGATGCATGGAAGTGCCTCAAGTTAGGTGTTGTTGCCCGGTTAGAAAAGGAAATTGATGTAAGAGGGTAGGGGTTCAATTCGTACATGAACATACACACACATAAACACACACATACACACACACACACACACACACACACACACACACACACAGACACACACACACACACACACACACATATATATATATATATATATATACACACACACACACATATATATATATATATATATATATATATATATATATATATATATATATATATGTGTGTGTGTGTGTGTGTATGTGTGTGTGTTCGTATATATGTATGTATGTATCTATCTCTTTATCTATCTCTTTATCTATATACATATATATATATATATATATATATATATATATATATATATATATATATATATATATATATAGTGTGTGTATGTTTGTGTGTGTTAACATGTATCCTTCTCCAGATTGTCCTACTCTGTCCTACCTGTAAAGAAGCTGCCATTAACTTTTCGTCCACATGACAACACTTCTGTATTGGATTCTCTCCCTTGTCACCATGTCCACGGCCTCTGTACATAGGCAATTTTTCCCTCGCCTGCGTCTGCCCGTCTTCGGCCACGTCCACGCCGTCTGGAGGAGACCGGGAGGGGGGGGGGGGGGGAGGGGTGTGTCAAGGCAAGGGAGATTTGACAGTCAATTTTTCTCGCTTGAATCTCCCGGGGAAAATTGGATCGCACGCTGGGACGCGATACTAGGGGCGTGTTACCATGGCAACTTCTACTAACTGCAGTGTTAACTCCGTAAAAGCATAAAAATACGGGATGGTTTACTTAGGTTTATTTTCTCAGCGATGAGACTTACACACACACACACACACAAACACACAAGCACACAAACACACACACACACACAAACAAAACATACACACACAAAACACACACACATACACTCACAAAACACACACACACACACAAAAACACAGACACACACACACACACACACACAAAAGACACACACACACACACACACAAACACACACACACACACACACACACACACACACACGCATACACACACACACACACAAACACTTTCCTCGCTAACAATCTGGATGCCTTATCTCATCATAAAAAAAGAAAAAAAACAAACAAACAAAAGCAATCTTCATATCATTCATACTAATCTCGATTTTCTCAACCCGAATGTCCATTTAATCAACCTTTATAACCATTCTATCAAGCCTGTTATTTATCTTACCAAACCCAATATCCATTAAATCAACCCCGATATACATTCTATTAGCCATAAAATGAAGGTTATTAGTGTAAATGCATATTTTCAACACAACCACATGTGTGTGTGTGTGTACGTATATATATATATATATATATATATATATATATATATATATATATATATATATATATATATATATATATATACATATATAAACATATGTTTATATATATGTATATATATATGTATATATGTATATACATACATACATATATATATATATATATATATATATATATATATATATATAAACACACACACACATACACACACACACACACACACACACACACACACACACACACACACACACACACACACACACATATATATGTGAGTGTGTGTGTGTATACATATGTTTATATATATATATATATTTATTTATAAAATGTATATATATATATAAATATATATATATGTATATATATATATATATATATATATATATATATATACATATATAAGACACAAAACAAATCGGTAAAGAAATAACGATATATAAATCAAACAAGAATACAAAAAAAAAAAAAAAAAGCCATAGCCAAACCAAAACGTAATTTAATCCGAAGAGAAACAAATCCAAATGCAAATTCGGGCCGGCAACAGCAGGGCATAAGGGCCGTCGCTGAGACAAAGCGCCGGTGTTATGAGACGAAGTAACTTTCGTTTGATTTTAGAAACAGCGACACATAAGGTTTGTTGCTGTGGAACGTGGGTAGGATGCGTGGATTCTGAATATCCATTGTAGTGTTTTTGTAAAGATGCGTTGATTTGTTTTAGGAAATGTATATAGTAAATAAAACAAAACAAACATACATATATACTTGAGTTAAAAAAAATACAAACAGAGGTCAAATTCCAACCTCCCCCCCCTCCCCAAAAAGAAAGAAAGAAAGAAAGAAAGGAGAAGAAGAAGGAAAAGGAGAGAAAAAAAGGAAATATCCAAAAGAAAAGAAAACAGATCTCGCTTAAACACTAAGCTGCAAAATAAGTGTGTTGCTAAATTGAATCCGAGGCAAAAAATTACGGAACGAAAATGCAAGGTGAAATTGAAGCATTAATCCATGTCGATCCAAACACTCTATCTTTTACTCTGCTTCCCTTTTTTCAGTTCCTGTATCGATGCATTCGAATTTATACAATATATCTTTAAAACTATGTATACATATTCATATATCTACACCTACACGATCATATCTGTTTTTATTTCTAAATATTTTCCCATCTCACTACTATCTATGTGTCTCTCTATTTACCTATCTCACTATTATCTATCTGTCTATCTATCTCACTATTATCTATCTATCTATCTATACATCTATCTATCTGTTTATTTATCTATCCATCTATAGAATTGTGCACATATATCCACATATAACGCACGCATGAACATCTATCTTCCATATATCTATATCGCTATTATCTACCTGTCCATCTGTCTACATATTTGTCTATCTATCTATCTATCGATCCATTTTTCTGTCTATCTACCAATTCATCTAACTGCCTAGCTATATATCTAGCCAGCCAACTAACTATATAACTAACTAACTATATATATATATATAAATATATATATATATATATATATATATATATATATATATATATATATATATATATATATATATATATATTTATATATCTGTAAGTAAATGTGTGTGTGTGTGTGTGTGTGTGTGTGTGTGTGTGTGTGTGTGTGTGTGTGGGAGAGAGAGAGAGAGAGAGAGAGAGAGAGAGAGAGAGAGTGAGAGAGAGAGAGAGTGAGAGAGAGAGAGAGAGAGGGAGAGAGAGAGAGAGAGAGAGAGAGAGAGAGAGGGAGATGAGTGTGAGTGAGAAAGATATAAATAGATAGAGAGATAAATAGATAGACAGAGAGAGAGAAATCACACCAAGCCACCCACAAACACACACACACACACACACACACACACACACACACACAACCCCCTCCTCTCACACACATATAAACGAAGCAAAACGATACACGTACTAAACACACATCACACTTCTGGTTTCCCCTTTTTTTGGGCAAAAGTTTTTC
>NC_061849.1:30235705-30238205 GCF_019202785.1 Penaeus chinensis | reverse complement strand
TGGTATGTGGGGTGGCTTTTGCATTTATTAATCTGATTATGGGAAAGATAAAGAATTAAAGATAAATCAAGCAATGTTTATATATAAATATATATATATATATTTATATACACACATATATACACACACACACACACATAAGTGTGTGTGTGTGTTTGTGTGTATGCACACATATATATATATATATATATATATATATATATATATATATATATATATATATAAGTAGAGCGAGAGAGCGTGAAAATAAATTAATAAATTAATAAGTAGAAAAAGTTAATAAAATGTAGGAGGAAAAAAGAGTAAATTTAACCATCTTTTCTTCTCTTTCTCTCTCTCTGGTCTCTGTCCCTCCCTCTCTCTCTCTCCCACTCTCTCTCACTCTCACAATCTCTCTCTCTGCCTCTCTCTCTCCCTCTCTCTTTCTCTTTTCCCCTCCCTCCCCCCCCTCTCTCTCTCTCTCTCTCTCTCTCTCTCTCTCTCTCTCTCTCTCTCTCTCTCTCTCTCTCTCTCTCTCTCTCTCCCCCCCTCTCTCTCGGCTAGCTCGAGCTCTTTTCCTCAGAGTGAACGGGGACCCTTGGCCCTGGGTAGTGTGCCCTCTTCCCAGGGTAACGGGGCCTCCGCCCAAGGCAACGGGTCCCACGGCAGCGCGGGTCAAAGCAGCCCCCCCCCCCCCCGCCCCTTATAATGGGCACCCCCTCGACAGCCAGGGGTCAAGGCTGCCCCTCCGCCCAGGGTACAGGGCTATTTAACAACCCTGACATCTCAGCAATAAAAACAGTGCATCCAGTGACAACGGTGACGACATTGACAACAAAAAAGCAGTGTATCAAATAGGCAGCATAACAATAGTGCTGAACACCATCCTTTACTTTATCGCAAGAAAGATAATATAGGCAAGGATGGTCTTGTGCGACCATATAAAGAAGTTGTACAGCGCCGAAGAAATTAATAAGGCTCATAGCATCATTCTAGATTTATCGGACTCTAGAAAACCAAGGAAGACGACACGTGACATCAAAAGGATGATACTGGTCATCGTACATACAATGATTGATCCGTTTTTGAACAATAACAAATTAGTGTTCGGAACGACAACACACATTCCAACTACAGATTGGTCACCACCAAAAAAATCCACACCCTTTGTGAAATTTTTCCACAAACCGAGTCATCAAGGCACCCAGACACACAACGAGACAGCTGTGATCAATCAAGATATCATCGAAAACAAGATAGACTTGCTGATTGGAATGTTCTGTGACCAGCAGTCCACCATCAACAAATTACTTGGCTAAGACGGGATACCTACTCAGAAGCAGGAATGTGGAGAGGAAGCATCACTCGTAGCAGATTCACCCCCCTCCCTCCAAACCCCGTCCTCCCTCCCTCCCCTTCCCTGCCCACGACCAGTCCTCCTACCAACCAAGCCCGGCACCACGCAAGCGCTTCCCCAACAATGCTGAGGCATCGGTTCCTAAGATGAGAAGCGAGTCATAGACGCAAGTAACACCGAGGAGAAGCTTTATAAAGAACAGCAAGAGGAAGAACAAAGATAAAAATCTTCCAGCCAACCGCCAGTGGGACGACGCAACACATCACCAAGTGCCTGGAGTCCCTGCCCCCTCTACTACCCCCTCACCACCACAAGGGCCCACGGTCGTTGTCAACGCCACAGAACGACCGGAAGCGCAACAAACAAACGAGCAGGACATGGAAGGTTTCGTCATCGTCACCTCCAGAAAAGGGAAAAGAAAAGCGCGGGAGGAGCGCCAAACATCCAAACCACTACAAGGTGTAAAACGTCCCAAGGTAGTGTACTTATATATCACTAGCTGTCACCCTGACACAGAGGAAGAAGACATAGAAGACTTCCTTGCCCAAGGTTTTGAATACATATCAAATGCAAAAGCATATAAGACAAAAATGACACATCAATTTTATTCTAGTTTCACAGTAACTATCAGAGGCAAAGACATACACCCAGAACTCTTCACAAAGTCAGATGTTTCCCTAAAAATGTCAAAGTATTTTTGAACAAAAACAAGCACAAGAACGATCAGCTTGTTTGACGCACTCACACAATCAGCAATACCAAAGGTCACATCATACTATACAATCAAAATAGAACATATCAATGCGCAATCTCTCCTCGGTCACGGAGGGAAATATCGACATCCTCTGCATTAGTGAAACACGGCTTTATGAAGAAATGTCAAGTAATTTCATTAACAGTCAAAATTTCAATGTTTATAAATGTGATGCAGGGCGAGATGGCGGAGTATGCATATATCTTAAAATCAAATGTAATTTCCACCACAGTTGTAAATAATACAGCTGTAGAGGAACATTTGGGTAACTGTACAAAGTAGTATGTACCCCTCCTTCATTATTGGTACAATCCATAGACGCCCTCATGCTACAACTGAATCAATTGACTACTTCGGAGATGTTTTTATAGAAATGTCAATGAAAAGAAAACTTTTTTTCATCTTGGGTG
>NC_061849.1:30220705-30223205 GCF_019202785.1 Penaeus chinensis | reverse complement strand
GTACGTGCCAGTCAAGGTGAGTACATATTTTCAGATATGGATTACACAATTTTTAACGTTTAGAAAAAAAATAAAAAAATATGTGACACATTTGAGTGAAATATATCAAATAACTTCAGAGCTGAGTGGCGTAGGGATACACAGACATCTATAATAGCTTAAATCTGTAACTATGCATCTATAATATGGTAAAGCCTTATCTCGTATCGGAAACTCTCCGTTTGGTATGCAATTTTCTATATCATCCAGATCACATTTTAAGCAGTTTTGAGTATTCCTTTTTAATGCATGTATGCAGACAATTACTTGGAATAAGGTAATGAATATATTTTGCATTGTTTTTTCGATACACACACACACACACACACGCACACACACGCAGACACACACACACACACACACACACACACACACACACACACACACATATATATATATACATATGTATATATATGTATATACATATATATATTTATATATACACATATTCTCTCTCTCTCTCTCCCACTTACTTTATCTTTCTCACTCCCTCCTCCCGCTCTCTCTCTCTCTCTCTCTCTTTTGCATATGTATACATATCTCTCTCTCTCTCTCCCTTCCTCCCTCCCTCCCTCCCTCCCTCCCTCTCCCTCTCCCTCTCTCTCTCTCTCCCACTTACTTTATCTTTCTCACTCCCTCCTCCCGCTCTCTCTCTCTCTCTCTCTCTCTTTTGCATATGTATACATATCTCTCTCTCTCTCTCCCTTCCTCCCTCCCTCCCTCCCTCCCTCTCCCGCTCTCTCTCTATCTCTCTCTACATACATACACACACACACACACACACACACACACATATATATATATGTATATATTTCTATATATACATATATTTATACATATACATATACATACATATATATATGTATATATAAATACATATATATATGTATATATATGTATATATATATATATATATATATATATATATATATATATATATATATATATATATATATATAGGGAGTGTCTTTGGAAAGTGCTTACCACTCGGCCCACTCCGTCGGCACATTTCATTACGAGTCTTAAGAGAAAATTGATAATGCAGGTAAATGGTATAAGTGTCGAAGTCTGACTCTATAATAAGACCTTGCTGGTCACTACAATATCACTGACATTTGACACCTGTCACTAAATCGCTCGAAACTTCACGATATGCTTATCTTGTCATCTACTAACCCAACGAGAATTGACAACTGTTAACAAAACCGCGCGTGCAAGAAGTGTTGGCAGCCCCGGGTGAATGAAACAAGACACGCCCACGTACATCCGGGGATTGACCCGCTTTCCGGAATATGGCTGACGGAGAAATAAACACTGGGGAATCACTGGGTTTTACTGTTTGTTGAAATAGACGAACAGCTCGCCTTTTTAAATTAGCTTTTAACTGTACGTGTCAGATATGGATAACATTTAAACTCTCACTGAAACAAGATTACAAAATTTTTAATATTGGAAAAAAAAACAATAACTGTGACACATTTGATTTAAATAAAACAAATAATGTCAGAGCTGAGTGGCGTAGAGATGCATATACAACTATAGTAGCTAAAATCTGTAACTATACATCTATTTATGATAACGATGTATATCATATTTAACCCTTTCATGGAAACTCTGTGTGGTACGCAGTTTCTATATCTTCTAAATCACATTTTAAGCAGTTTTCAGTATTACTGTTTAATAAATGTGTAGACACAATCACTTGGGAATAAGTTAATTAATATATTTTGCTTTGTTTTTTCGATATACATACATACATACATACACACACACACACACACACACACACACACACACACACGCACACACACACACACACACACACACACACACACACACACACACACATATATATATATATATATATATATATAAATATTTATACATACACACACACACACACACACACATTTGTATATAAATATATATATGTATGTATATATACATGTATATATATATATATGTATATTTATATATATATATATATATATATATACATATATGAAAGGAGAAAACACACTACCGTGTTGATACAATGGTATATACATATATACACACACATACTCTCTCTCTCTCTTGAAGTGTAGGAATAGTGTTCTAAGAGGATGTTATAGGAAAATTCTCTCTTTAGTATACACACACACTCAGATATATATATATATATATATATATATATATATATATATATAATAATAATAATAATAATAATATATATAAACATATGTGTGTGTGTGTGTGTGTCTGTGTGTGTGTGCGTGCATGCGCGGATGTGCCATTGCAGCTCCTTCAATCACACACTACACCTAAGTCAGCATCTATCCACCACCAAGAAATAGGTTGAAGAAAGCCTACACATGCATGAATACGCGCTCGTACGTATGGATATGCTTCTGTGTATAAATATTTTTTTTATTTTTTTTATTTCCTATTATTTTTTTTATTAGCAGACTAATATGTTTTG
>NC_061849.1:30208205-30210705 GCF_019202785.1 Penaeus chinensis | reverse complement strand
TTTATTTGAATAATTATTTATTGTTGTTTACTTGTACGACTGTTAGTGTGTGTGTGTGTGTGTGTGTGTGTGTGTGTGTGTGTGTGTGTGTGTGCGTGTGTGTGTATGCTTTGCATTTTACTAATCATAATCTAAACATAAACACACACATGTACATACACGCACACACGCACAAACACACACACATACACACTGACACGCATACAATCTGTCACAAACTCACTCTCTTACACACACACAAATGCATACACACGCGCACATATGAGGTGTGATGAGTCATCAAAAATATTCCATTAATCAAACTGGAATAGTTTGAACAAAAAAAAATCTTTGGAGATTGCAAAAATATAGTCTACGTGATGCCATTTGCATTATTTTTTTAAGAGGCGTGACGTGGTTAGAATGTTAAGATAATAATTATAATTGTAGTGTACGGCTGCGCACCCGCCGACTCTAAGGTCGATTTCGCCTGGACTGACATCGTCCTCGGGCGCCGAGTGGTTGAGGCCACATCCCTGCCTCCTCTACCACGGAACAAAGGACGCGGGGAACTCTGCGATGCTGCCATTTGATTCGGATGAGACGTCCCGGGCTCCGCTTCCACCAACGATACGGGCGCACTCGCTGTGCACCCTCACGAGGCCTGTGCTTCACCCGCCATTCGCGCCTCGCCCACGTGACTCTAGTGCGACTTCATAAGCCGTGACCAAAGCCATACGAGCCGCCAAAGACTAAACTAATGTGAACATGGTTATAAAAATAACCAAAGAACGTATTTTAAACCAAGTCTCGTTACTTGGATGGCGTTGAAGTCTCCGAGAAAAAAATAAAGATTTATTTATTTTCTAAGTCCAATACCGTAGAGAGTTACAGCCCGAGATGCACAGTTTTCACGTAAATTGTACATTGCCAGTTTTCCTAGGTATCCTTTCCTTTATTATTATTTTCTGAATATTCTATCTCTTTGGCGATGCTTTCAAAGTGTCAATATAACCCCTGAAGAGAGTAATGGTTGTTACATATTTTGGTTGTTTGTTTTCTCTCCCTCTCTTTTTTCATGGTGGCTCGGGTCCTTAGGGTTGTTTGGACTACCGAACTATCGGGTTGGTCTTCCGAAGCTTTGCGTATCTTCTTCTTTTCGCGCCATGCTTAGGGCATGGCCTGGGGGGTCATTTTCGGGTATAAATACCCCTGGTTTTGTGAGGGGAAGACAGTTCGGTCCTGACATCTATGGTAAATAGTGGTTCCGCTCTCGGAATTGTGCTCGCTTTGGATTTACTTCGTCTTGGATTTACCTCGCTGTGGATTTACCTCGCTTCACGCCAGGATTGACGAATCCGTATTTTCGCAAGATAAGTATTCTTATGGTTGTGTGTAGGAGACACCTGGTCTCTGTTGGACTTTGGCGTGTGACATGCTGTATTACTATTTGCAGGGTGCACTCTCTTCCACGAAAATCCAAAGCAGCCCTTTAAGTTATTACTTAGTTTGTTGTTGTTGTTGTTTTTATGATTGGTTGTTTCTTTGTTTCTTTTTTTTTTCCCAGCTTGAGGATCCGTACCTACTGGGAGAAAGATCTTCCACATTCTCGCCCGTATTTTTAGGGCCGTTTTAGCTTGTCTTTGCCGTTTTTATTTTACTTTGCCTTGGTCGATTCCTGCCTGACCTCGTGGGTGTTCAGGCAGTCTTCGTGATCTATGCCCTTTTGGTGTTATTTTTTTTTTTTTTTTTACTTGGCTTCCGACGCTAAATTGTCTCGTACACCACGTTTTTCTCTCGTTATCTACACAAGTGTTTTTTATTCAGAGTTCCTCAGCACAATATATATATTTTTGTTTGTTTGTTAATATCCATTCTGGGTTGGAGATTAACTTGTTTGAATTAGGGTTTGCTGTATTTTTTTCGTGCTAATACTGTCTAAAAATACTTATGGAGTTGGGACGCCAACTTTGGGGTATATGTTCGTGAGTTATTTTTTTACATCTGGTGTTGATTTCCACGTGCATCACCCCCGCTGTGATTAAATTGGTGATGTACGCAACTATCAAAATATCTCATGACTGAATTATGTAATAACGATGATAATGATAATAATGATAATGATAACAACAACAACAATGATGATAATAATAATAATAATAATAATAATGCATACATATGATAACAACAACAACAACAACAACAACAACAACAACAACAACAACAACAACAACAACAACAACAACAACAACAACAACAACAACAACAATAATGATGATGACAATAACAAAAATAATAATAATGATGATGACAATAACAAAAATAATAATAATGTTGATAACAACAACAATTTGAACACTAAATAATTAAATTTGAATAGACTGAGCGGGAAAATCAGATATTAAAGAATATGATTATTGAACTCTTGCTAAAATGGAAGATTTAATCAAAATATTTACTATATAATTAACTATCATTTGTTATTTTTGTTAATCGAAGCGAAGATACAGTTAAGGGTTTA
>NC_061849.1:30180705-30183205 GCF_019202785.1 Penaeus chinensis | reverse complement strand
TAATGGAGAAGAGAGGCAAAGCTTTGTTGAATATTAGTACGGTGCATAGTAAAAATCTGCCCATCACTATATTGTGGGATCCGGGTTCAGATACTTCTTTAATTACTCATAGGATGGCCAAGAAGTTAGGATTGAGTGGAAAGGATGTAAATTTATCTCTGGTCAAGGTAGGCAACACGATTGAATATCAATCAAGTAAAACATACTGTGTACCATTAACTGATAAGAATGGTAAAGTTTGGAATGTGGATGCTGTCGGTATGAATGAAATATCTTCCAAAATCAAAAGGATTGATTTATCCAGATTACCTGAACTTTTTGTAAGAATCTCGAACGTAGAGGTGGATCTCCCATATGGGGAAATTGATATGCTCATCGGTACAGATTGTTGTGAAATACTGCCAAGGGTTGTTGAAGACAATAAGGGCATTCAGTTACTGGAAAATCAATTTGGGTTCAGCATTCGAGGTAGACATGACAAGATTACCAATGGATCTAACACCAGCAATCATATACTGGTGAGAACTCATAAACTGTCTAGTCTCGTAGATTTGAAGGAAAGTAACATAGAGTCAACAGATAGCTTAAAGACTAAATTGGATAAATTCTTTGCCATGGAGGAAATGGGAACAAAATGTAAGCCACAGTGTATAAAGTGTGTGTGTCGAGGATGTCCTGAACCTAATTGCATAAATTTAAAAGAAGAAAGAGAACTAGCATTGATTGAGGAAGGATTGTTATATAATGAGGAGCAGAAATGCTGGCTAGCAAAGTATCCATGGCTAAGGGATCCAATGCATTTGAAAGACAATATTAAAGTAGCTAATGCTAGATTAAAAACTACAGAGAATAGATTGAAGAAACTGGGCAATGAATATGCCATGAAGTATCAGAGAGAGATAGAAGATATGATTCATAGGGGAGTGGCGAGGAAATTAACTAAGGAAGAGATACGAGAATATAAGGGGCCAGATATCCTGAACAGCTTACTGGGAGTTTTATTTAGGTTTAGACAGAATAATATAGCTATAGCAGGCAACATAGCTAAAATGTACCATACTGTCAAGCTCAGCACAGTGGATGAACATACACACAGATTTGTATGGAGGGATTTGGATGACAAGAAACCACCTGATCAGTATGCTCTTACCACAGTAACGTTTGGAGATAAGCCTAGTGGTACCATAGCTACGCTAGCGTTGAGACACACTGTAGAGAAATTTGGCAAGGAATATCCAGATGTGCAAGATATGATTATTAATAATACTTATGTTGATGACATACTATATTCCACTGATACCGTTGAGAATGCATTCAAGTTAATACAGGATGCGGAGAAGATATTGTCTCAGGGAAGTTTCAGAGTTAAACATTGGATTGTCAGTGGGCATTATGAAAGCTGCAAGGTCAATGTGATAAAATCTGACCATGAGAAGATCTTAGGATTGAAATGGAACCCGTTGGAGGATCATTTTTTCTTTACGGTAAAACTTAATTTTTCTTCAAGAATAAGAAAGGTCAGAAGTGGTCCAAATTTAAATTCAGATGAAATTGATGATAAATTTCCAGAACATTTAACACGCAGAATGCTATTGAGTCAAATTGCATATATATGTGATCCATTAGGGTTTGCTGTACCAGTATTGCTCAAAGCTAAAATTTTGATGAGACTCGTGATTTCCAAAGGTGAATCGAAAGATGGCGGAATCAAGTGGGATGATACACTTGATGTTTCCACGGTTAAGGAATGTAAGATGTTTTTTAAGGAATTGTATGAGTTAGAGAGATTGACTTTTAGAAGATCCTTGATACCATCCAATGTAGTTGGTAAACCAAGTTTAATAATATTTTCGGATGGTAGCATGCAAGCATACGGAGCTTGTGCATATGTGAGGTGGCAAATTGGTGAAGATGAATTTGAGTCACATCTGATAGCAGCTAGAAATAAGATTGCACCAATAAAGCAAATGTCAATTCCTAGGTTAGAACTATGTGCAGCTCTTATGGCTGCTAGATTAAGAGAATCTATATTAAAGGAGTTTACATGGAAGTTTGAAGGAATTTACCACATAGTTAACTCATCAATTGTAAGATCACAAATCCAAAAGGATGAGTTAACTGACAGAATTGGTATTATCATGACGGTTAATAATGCAAGTCATGAGAATGGTGATATACAATTAATTGATGTTAATAGTTATAGTGACTATTACAAATTGTTGAGAGTTACATGTAGGGTAATGAATGTATTCAAATACAAGTCTTTCAAAGGTATTCTAAGAAGCCCCACAGTTCAAGGGATTACAGATGCAGAAATATTATGGGTCAAAGAAGTGCAAAAGAGCATGACTGATTGGGAAACAAGGTTCAAAAGATTGGGACCATCAATTGAAAGGGGAGTTATAGTAGTAGGACAACGAATTTCTAAGTGGTTGAAAGACAATTGGAATCAAGAAAATTTCATGTTAATACCGAATAAACATCCTGTTACTAGATTGTA
>NC_061849.1:30087554-30105605 GCF_019202785.1 Penaeus chinensis | reverse complement strand
CCGCAGACAATTAAATAAGAACCAGCCAAACAAACAAACAACCCGACATCCAAATCCCCAAACAACCAAACAGGCAAACAAGCAAACAGACCCATTCACATATGCCAATCATGTACATTACCGACCGCTTAGGCCTCAAGACACTTCTTGCCTCCCTAACCATAAGCGGTACGAACCAGAGGCACAATAAGTCATGTGATCGCCCAGCTCTTGCCGCAACCCCCGCCGTTAATGCGTGGGTTGCACACCTGATTATACTAGCATACCTCGCCATGGGTATCAATTTCCCTCCAAGCTAGGATGGTCTCGATACAGCCCGATATAATGTACTCTGTTACCCTGTGTCTCGCAATAGCGCAGTGGGGGGATTCCGATGGTGGGGTGGGGGAGGTAGCGGGGTAGTGGGGTGGGTTGGGGGAGGGGTAGGGTGTTGTGGATAGTGGTGGGGATAGGGTGGGGGTGAAAGGGTAGGAGGAGAGGGGGAGGACGGGTTGATTGGATATGCCGGTGTGGTGGTGTGATGGTGTTGCGAAACTGGTCTGATCTGTGGCGGTGTTTGGGATGGTGGGGGTGGTGGTGGGGGTGGAGAGGAGATGAGGAGGGGGGTTAAGAGAGGAGAGAGAAGGAGAGATAGATAGGTGGATTGATATGCAGGGTAAATTGACAGGTAGGTCGGTTGTGAGGTATGTAGGTAGGTGGATAAGTAGATTGTACAGATATATGAATTATATATATATATATATATATATATATATATATAAATATATATATATACATATATATATACATATATACATACATATACACACATATGAATCAATCAATAAACAAATAAATATATAAATACACACATACACACATACACACATACACACACACACACACACGCACACACACACACACGCACACACACACCCACACACACACACACACACACACACACACACACACACACACACATATATATATATATATATATATATATATATGTATGTATATATGTGAATTAAAAAAAAAAAAAAAATATGTAGATCGATAGACTAATTGACACATGGACCGAGAGGTTTATAAACAGGTATGAATAAGCAGATAACTGTGTTCGTAGAGAGGTAAGTAGGTAGATTGGTCGGGAGAACGAACGAAATTTATGTATATATGTATGTATACACGCATGTGTGTGTGTACAACACAACACACACACACACACACGCACACACACACACACACGCACACACACATGCACACACACACACACACACACACACACACACACACACACACACACATACACACGCATATAAATATATATATATATATAATATATATATACATATATATATATATGTATACATATATATATATATGTATATATATATATATATATATATATATATATATATATATGTGTGTGTGTGTGTGTGTGTGTGTGTGTGTGTGTGTGTGTGTGTGTGTGTGTGTGTGTGTGTATATATATATGTATGTATATTCATATATGCATATATATATATATATGCATATATATATATATATATATATATATATAAATATATATAATATATATATATATATATATATATATATAAATGTATGTATGTATATGTATATGTATACATGTAAATACATGGCAGAAAAACCCTCAGTGCACAAGCTAGATTAATTTAAAATGAGAACAGTTTCCTCTTCAGTTGTACAGAGGAAATGGAGAGGAGGGAGTATAAGAGAGAGAGAGAGAGAGAGAGAGAGAGAGAGAGAGAGAGAGAGAGAGAGAGAGAGAGAGAGAGAGAGAGAGAGAGAGAGAGAGAGAGAGAGAGAGAGAGGAGAATATTATTATCATTATATGTTATCATTATTATTGCTATTATTAGCATCTTCATCATCATCATCATCATCATCATTATCATTATTAACATTATCATCGTTGTCATTATCATTATCATATATATCGTTATTATTAATATTGTTATTGTTTTCATTATTATGTTATTCCTGATTTAAAGATATCTGTACAATGTTTTTGCACTATTGCAGTCTGCATTAGTCGAATAACGATTTATCTTTATTAATTATTTATTCATTTATTTGTTTGTCATCTTTATTCATGGTGAGGTTGACTTTCACCTTCAGATGATGAGTAGTAATAGGAATAATAATAATAATAATGATAATGATAATAATGATAATGATAGTAATGATAATGATAATAATAATGATACCAATAGTGATAATGATATTAACAATATTAGTAATAATAATAATGATGATAAGGATAATACTGATAATAATAATGTTTATTATAACGATAATAACAATGACAATAATTATAACAACAACGATAATAATAATAATAATAATAATGATAATTATAGTAATAATAATAATGATAATAATGATAATGAAAGGAGAAAACACACTACCGTGTTGATACTATGGTATAAAAACCCACACTGTAAAACTAGATTTGATTGAAAGAGAGACTACAGTTTCGGGATCTACCTGGATTCCATCTTCAGGTGTGGGTTTTTATACCAGTGATAATGGTAATGATAATGATGACAATAATAATGATAGTAATAATTAGTATTATTAAAACACAATAATATAGAAAACAATAACAATACTTATAGTAATGATAATAATAATAATGATAATAATAATAATAACAAAAATAATAATAATCTTAATAACAATAATAATATCCATAATATCAAATGGTAAACAATGATAATGATAAAGTAATTATTATGATGATACTATTAATACTGCTACTACTATTAATACTAGTAATGGTGATGAGAACAAGAACAACAAGGACAAGAACAGCAACAACAACAAAAACAACAATAATAATAATAATAATAATAATAATAATAATAATAATAATAAAAATAATAATGATGATGATAATGAAAATAATAATAATAATGATAATAACTGTCATAGTAATCAATAACGATAATGATGATGGTAATAGTAGTAATAATAATAATGATAATAATAATGATAATAATAATAATAATAATAATGATAATAATAATGATAATAATAATAATAATAATAATAATAATAATAATAATAATAAAATAATAATAGCAACACCAATAATAATAATAATAATAATAATAATAATAATAATATTAATAATAATGATAATAATAATAATAATAATGAGAGTAATAATAATAATAATAATAATGATAATAATAATAATAATAATTGCGTGTGTGTATGTGTGTCTGTCTGCCTATTCATCTATAAATACGCACATGTCAATATACATACACATACACACACACACACACACATATCCCCCCCCCTCTCTCTCTCTCTCTATTTCTCTCTCTCTCACACACACACACACACACACACACACACACACACACACACACACACACACACACACACACACACACACACACACACACACACACACACATCCCCCCCTCCCTCTCTCTCTCTCTCTTTCTCTCCTTTCCCCCCTCTCTGTGTGCTTGCGTGCGTTCATACGTACGTGTCTGCATCTGTCTGTATACGTATGCATATAGACGTGTTCCTTGCCATGTCTGCTTGCAATTCTCAGGGAGTGTGCGTGTGCGTGCATGTATGTGTAAGCGCGGGTGTCCTCACGTGTGTATGTGTCATTTATTGCACTATTTGTGACCTTCCGACGACGTGCGTTTCCTTGCAATTAAGTCTTCGTCGCAACTTTTACTCTCTCTGTCTCCATTTCTCCGTTTTTGTTGGTCCTTTGTTTGTGTTTCCCTCTTTCCGTTTCTGTTTCCTTGATTATCACCGTGTGGCTCTGATTCCCTTTTCTTTGTTCGTGTGTATTTTTTTCAGGATTTTTTGTTCTTGTTTCTTTTTCTATTTTTTTTCTTGTTGTGTTTATTTGTTCTTTGTTTGTCTTATGTTTTCGTTCTTTAGTTCCCATTCTCATCGATTTTATTTTTTCTCTTTTCTTTTTATCTTCCTTCTCCTTCTGTTTCTTCTCCATTCGCATCTTCTCTCGTTCGCTTTCCTTATATAACTCCTTTTTTTTCTTTTTCTCTCCTTGTTTTCCTTTTTCCATTTTCTTCTCTTACTCTCTCCTTCCCTCTCCATTCGCTTCTTCTCTCCTTCGCATTATTCTATTCCGCCTTTTATCCCTCCCTTTCCTCTTCCCATTCTTCTCTTTCTCTTTCCATTTTTTCCTCTCTTTCCCTCTTTATTCCCTCTCTATTCACTTCATCTCTCCTTCGCCTTCTTCCCATTCATCCCTGCTCTCCCTCTTCCCTTTTCTCTCTTCTTCCTCTCCCTCTTTCTCTCCTCTTCCTCTTCCCTTTGCCTCTCTATTCACTCTATCTCTCCTTCGCTTTCTTCCTTTTCCCCTTCTTTCTTGCCTCCTCTTCCTCTCCTCCTTTCCCTCTTCCCTTCCATTGACCCGCGACACAAAAATTCTTCTGATTTATGGTCTTCGCTTCGTGTCCAGCGCCTTTGGGAAAAAAAAAAAACAGCCTCGCCTTTCTGAAAAGATGCTGGGGATTTTCTTCGATGGGATTTTTTTCATCTTTTTTCATGTTTTTTTAATTTTTGTTTTGTTATTTGTTCCTTCTGTCTCTATGTTTGTTTGTTTCTTATTCCCCCTCTCTCTCTCTCTTTTTTTTTTTTTTTTTTTATCTATTTCTGTCTCTCTCTCTCTCTCTTTCCTTCTTTATTAAAAAGAAAGAAAGATGTATGTAAACATCTATGTATGTATGTATGTATGTATGTATGTATGTATGTACACATGTATGTATCTCTGTATGTTTGTATGTCCACATGTATATATGTATGTATATATGTATCATATGCATATCTATATCTAGATATCTATGTATCTACCTTTCTGTCTGTCTATCTATCTATCTATCTATCTATCTATCTATAAATATACACACACACCCACATACACACATATATGTATACATGCTTACATACCAAAAAAGGGTCACATCGCGCGGTCAAAACCAGCCTCCAACATCCCGGAATAGAGGAGGCTGCATGTGTAAATCCTTTCACATTTCTGCATTTCAGTTTTATCTTTTTCAATAACTTTTATATTATTTTCTTTCCCTCACTCTTTGCATGCGTCTGGTTATTAAAATAAAGACGATAATACTAGGTATATATACTAGCACAAAAAACGGAAGTAATTATGCTATCGGTAAAGATTAATTATGATAATTACAATGCGGAGGTTGTTATCGTATTCATTATTGCAACACAAGACGAATAAAATCTCAGGCATAAGCTTTCCTGTCTGATCAAGATACGTCTATTTACGGCGACCTTCAGTGAAAGAGGGAGGGAGGGATGAAGGGGAGGGGGGGAGGGAGAAAAGAAGGAGGGAAGACGGACGGAGGAAAGGAGGGAGGGAAGGCCGAGGGAGAAAGGGAAGGAAGAAGGAGGGAGGGGGAGAGGGAAGGAGGAAAAAAGGAGGGAGGGAGGGAGGGAGGGAAGGAGGAAGGGAGGAAGGAAGGAAGGGAAAGAGGAGGAAAGAGGGAAGGAAATAAAGAAGGGCGGAAGCAAAGGAGGAAAGGAGAGATGAAGGAAGGTGGAAAGAAGGAAGGAGGAAAGGGGTGAAGGGAAGAGACATGCCAGGTTATCTGGAGGTCATGTTTTTCAGGCTCCGGCTCATCACGCAGGAAACACGGTGGTGAGGCCAGAGGCGACGGTGCCAAGGGGCAGAACTCATCGAGAATAATGATAATAATAATGACAATGACGATGATAAGAATAATAGTCTCCATTTGTAATAAGAAAGGGAAAGGGAATAAATTTAGAAAAGGCGAAAAAGGGGTAAAATCTGGCGAAATAGTTCCTACAACACAACGCTGATGAAATATTACATCATTACACCTGCAAAAAACATCCTAAGAGTGGGTGATATGAACCAGCATCTTGTTGCACGATCCTTTGAAGATCTGAACTTCCATGCTGATTTCCCCATCCTCATCTTAGGTTCCTCACTGGATCCTGTCATCTCCGACAGTTAGTTGCCGTAGTACAGGCGCAGTGGGATCTTCAGATCATATATAACTTCATTAACCAGAAGGCCACTCGCGAGCAGGCACTGGCAAGAACCATTTGGAGCTAGAGCAAGGTTTTCGCATCGCCCTAGAAAACGTTGTGTGGGATTCCATTCTCCCAGATGTTAATACAAAGGCTATCACACTTATTGAAACACCTTGGTTTGGGCACACGTGTAGACCTGCAGCCGAGGAAAGAAGCAGAGCTTGGAATCGATTTAATCCATTTATACGAGGCAAGTTGAACCACAAAGCTGCCTGCAGGAGAATGAAACAGCTTTAGAAATGGGCCATCGAGCAGTGATGACAAAGTCTCAGTACAAAACTTACGAACGTTCTGTCGGAAGTAAAGATTGGTGGAGCTTTGTTAAACAGCAACAGGGAATCACGTCTTATAGCTGCATTCCACCCACCATCGTACAAGCCAGATGGTAACGAAGGACATCTAGTCAGGACAAAACGGGACTACTTGCCTCCTTCTTCTCTCAGGAGATGCGAGTTTGTGAGACTTGATGGCACCTCTCCTCACTTTACAAGAAGTCAAACAACATCTTAAGTCTGAAGTTAATAAAGCCCCTACATACTGACAACACCACTTGCCACCCTATATCAAAACTGCTTCTAACAGCAAAAGTTGCCAGCTATATGGAGATGGAGATAGGCTAGAACTGTAACGGTGCATAAGAAGAAAAGCCAAGGATTCCCAGAAAACTACAGGCTAATCTCGTATGGTCGTCCTGCCCGCCGTCCTCCTTGGCCCTTCTCGGCAGAGTACAAAATCAAGCCCGCCGCCTTGTGGAATTCAAGATGCGGGAAAATGATTGCCCGGTCTACTTCCAGTCTCTCCAGCACCGCAGGGACGTGGCGGCGTTGTGCGTGTTCTGCAAGGTCCACCAGCAGAACAGCCCTCACTTCGCTTCGTTACGACTTCCGCCCGCGGTTCCCTCGGCTCTCAACACTAGGAAAAAGTCACAGCCGAGGTTACGAATTTCACATTCCCTACGCGAGAACTGGGAACGTTATACGCCCATTTCTGCCGAGGAACTTCAGAATGTGGAATCAGCTGGTGCGAGAGACGTACTCGCATATCTTAACGTCTATCCAACAGTTCATATTAGCTGTATACTTATGGAGGCTGCAGCATGATTGCGGATAACTTTTTGCTGCGACCAATTACCTTCAGTATTAGCTAGTTTAAAAAAAAATATTCCAGCTTTTATAAGTCTCCATGAGTCATGCTAAAGATAACTTTAGCTTCACCATTAAATGTTTCAGCAGAAAAGCGACCCACACCTGTCACTGACAACGTACCGAACTAAAATAAAGACAGACAGAGAGAGAGAGAGAGAGAGAGAGAGAGAGAGAGAGAGAGAGAGAGAGAGAGAGAGAGAGAGAGAGAGAGAGAGAGAGAGAGAGAGAGAGAGAGAGAGAGAAAGAGAGAGAGAGAGAGAGACAGAGACAGAGACAGAGACAGAGACAGAGACAGAGACAGACAGACAGACACAGTGATAGAGATAGAGACTGAGTGAACAAGATAGAACAAGGGAAAGAGAAAGAGAGAGAGAACAAAAAATAAAAAACAGCTAGCTACAAGACAGGGAGAAAAGTGGAAAAGGAGAGTAATATTCTTCACTCTTCATGATATTCACAATCTCCCTCTCCCCTCCCTCATTTTCCTCACCCTCTCATCTCCCTCACTCTTCTCCCTCCCTCACTCCCTTACCCTCTCCCCTCCCTCACTTTCCTCACCCTCTCCCCTCCCTCACCCCCTTACCCTCTCTCCTCTCTCATTTCTCACACCCTCTTCCCTCCACCACTCCACAAACCCTCCCTCACTCCCCTCACTCCCTCACTCCCCTTACCTTCTCCTACCCATCACTTCCCTGACCCTCCCTCTCACTCCTTATCCTCTCCCCTTTCCCCTCTCCTCTGCCTCTAACCCACAAACTCTCCGTCACTCTCCTCCTCCTCCTTACCTCACCCTCATTCCCTTCACTCTTTCCTTCCCCTCACTTTCCTCTCCTTCTCCCGTCCTTCGCTCCCCTCTCCCTCTCTCCCCCTTCGCTCCTCCTATTTTCTATTCTCCCTATCTCCCCTCACTCTCTACCTTCCCTCACTTCCTCCATTCTCTCCCCATCTTCTTTCCCTTCCTCTCCTTTACTCTCCTCGCCCTCTCCCCATCTTTCCTTACCTCTTCCTCTCTCCCTCCCATTACCTTCACTCCCTCTCCCTTCCCCACCCTTTCTACCTTCAGCGCCCTCTCCTCCCTCCCTCCCTCCCTCCCCCTTTCTCTCAAATCTATCTCCTCTACGGCCTCCTTGACCTTTTCCCCTTCCCCTCTTATACCCTCATACTAATACTCACCCTTATACTCTCCCCCACTATTTTTAACCCTACTTATCGGTCTCCAACCCCTCCCTCCCTCCCTCCCTCCTTCATTCTCATTATCCACCCTTACCTTCACTCCATCTTCACTTTGATCCCCCCCCCATCTACCATGCCCCCTTCTTCATTCCCCTACCCTCCCCCCCCTCTCCTTGATCCCCCACGACCCCACTCTCGAACCTACCCCTCCCCTTACCTCCCCCCACCCTTCACTTTCCCCCTCCCCTTCTCCCTCTCCCTCCGTTTCCCTACCCCCTTCCTCCCCTTTCTCCCCCTCCCCCTCCAACGACCTCGCTCTCGCCCCCCCCCCCCACCCCCTATCCCTTTCCGAAAATTAGATTCTCTCGAAGGAAATAAAATTTTCTCCCAGGCTCCTTCGTAGCAAAGGTCATCGTCACTCGATCCTTATTTTGCGCTTGACTCTCTGCGCGAATCTGTATCTGCTTAGAGGTATTTGTTTCTTGCTATCATCGATGTTGTTATCATTGTTGTTCTTGTTGGTATTATCATTGGGGATATTTTCATTATCATCACTACTGATGTTGGTATTAGCGTCACTATTGTTATTGTTATTTTTATTGTTGTTATTATTATTGTTGTGGTTGTTATTATTATTATTATTATTATTATTATGATTATTATTATTATTATTATTATTATTATTATTATTATTATTATTATTATTGTTTTTATTATTATTGTTGTTCTTGTTGTTGTTGTTGCTGTTGCTGTTGTTGTTATCATTATTATTATCATTGTTCTTCTTATTATTATTATCATGATTGTTGTTATTATTATCATTATCATCATTATCATGATTATTTTTATTATTATCATTTGTATTAGTATTATCATCATTATTAACGTTATTATGGTTTTCATTTTTGTTAATACTATTACTAATATTATAATTATTATCATCATTATTACTATTATTATTATCATTTTTATTATTATCATCATTGTTATTACTATTATTATTATTGTTATGATCATTATCATTTTTATTATAATTTTTATCATCATTATCATTTTTATTATTTCTGTTATTATTATTGTTAATATCACTATCACCATTACTATTATTATTATTATTATTATTATTATTATTATTATTATTATTATTATTATTATTATTATTATCATTATTATTATCATTATTATTATTATCATTATCATCATCATCATTATTATCATTATTACGATTATTATTATTATTATTATCATTATTATTATTATTATTTTTAATATAATAATAATTATTATTATTGTTATAATCATTATTATTATTATTATTTTTAGTATTATCATTATTATTATTTTTATTATTATTATTATTATTATTATTATTATTATCATTATTATTATTATTATCATTATCATTATTATTATTATTATTGTTGTTGTTATTATTATTATTATTATCATTATTATTATTACTATTATCATTATTTTATTATTATTATTATCATTTTTGTTGTTGTTGTTATTATTATTATCATTATCATCATTATTATCTTTATTATTACAATAATTATTTTTATAATAATTATTATTATCATCATCGTTATCATTATCATCATTATAATCATTATTCTTCTTATTATTATCATTATCTTCATAACCGTGATTCACACAAATTATCATTATCACTACTGTCATTCCCACTATTATCATTATTATCATCATTATCATTATCATCATAATCATCACTATTATTATTATCATCATTATTATTATTTACATTAAATTTTGTTAGTTATTCCTAGTTTCTTCCTCTTTTTCTGTCACATTATCTTTATTTCTTTTCTTTCCTATCTCTCTTTCCTCTCTTCTCTATCATTTATTTGTCACTGTTTCTCCGTTATCCCTCCTTCTCTTTCACCCTCCTTTATCACTCCCTTTCCTTCTCTTACATTCCTCTTCCTTCTCTCTCTCCTCTCTCTTCCTCTCAGCGTCTCCTATCCTTTTCTTTTTCTTTTTATTTCTCTCTCTCCTTCTATCTCCCCCATTCGAATTTCTTCATAAGTTTTCCCCACTATCTTTCTCTTTTACTCTTTAATTCCCTCTTTCTCTCTCTTCTTTCTCATTCTCTCTTTCTCTCTCCTCATTCTTATTCTCTCTTCCTCTCTCTTCTTTCTTATTCTCTCTTTCTCTCTCATCCTTCTTATTCTCTCCTCCTCTCTCACCCTTTTCATTTTCTCTTTCTCTCTCCACATCCCTTTTCTCTCTTTCTCTCTCATCTTTCTTATTCTCTCTTCTTCTCTCATTATCATTCTCTCTTTCTCTCACACCCTACTTATTCTCTCTTTCTCTCTCATCCTTCTAATTCTCTCTTTCTCTCTCATACTTTTTCTTCTCTCTTCCTCTCTCCTCATTTTCTCTTTCTCTCTCATCCTTCTCATTCTCTCTCTCTCTCTCATCCTTTTTCTTCTCTCTTCCTCTCTCCTCATTTTCTCTTTCTCTCTCATCCTTCTCATTCTCTCTCTCTCTCTCATACTTTTTCTTCTCTCTTCCTCTCTCCTCATTTTCTCTTTCTCTCTCATCCTTCTCATTCTCTCTTTCTCTCTCATTCTTCTTATTCTCTCTTTTTCTCACACCCTTATTCTCTCTCTCTGTTTATTATCTTTACCTAACCTGAATAGGTGACATAGGAAAGAAGAGAGAGAGAAACATCGAAAGAAAAGAAAGAACGAAAGAAAGAAAGAAAGAAAAAAAGAAAAGAATGTTAGAAGGTGAAAAAGAAAGAAAGAAAGAAAGAACAAAAGAAAAAAAAAAATGAACAAATAGAGAAATTAATTATTTTTAAATGAAATAAATTATTATAAAAAAAAGGACGAAAGAAAAGGTAAAAAAGAAGAAAAAAGGAAAAAGAGAAACGCAAAATACGAAAAGCAAATCACAGGCCCAAGATTATTCAGCTTTAAGCTCCGCCCCTTCAACGGCTGTGGTCGCTCCTCCCCCCTCCCCTCTCCGCCACGCCCCCCTCCCGCTCCTCCCTTCTTCGCCCTTCCTTCCTCTGCCCCTCCCCCCTCCATCCCCCTCCCGCCTCTCCCTCCACCTCTCCCGCCCTCCCGCCTCTCCCACCCTCCCGCCTCTCCCTCCACCTCTCCCCCCCTACCGCCTCTCCCTCCTCCCCCCCGCCTCTGCCTCCTCACCCCCCTATGCCCCCCCCCTCCCGCCTCTCCCTCCCCCCCTCCCGGAAACTTCTCTCGCCTCGACGTACACCTGGCTTAACCCTTTTCCCCTCGCCGTCTATGTCCTCTCCCCTCCCTTCTCTCCTAGTTTTCTACTTCGTCTCCTCTTGCCTCTTCTCTCTCTCTCTTTTTTTCTCTCTCTCCTCTCCCAATCTCTATTGGTTTTCTACTTTGTCTTGTCTTTTTTTTTTTTTTTTTTTTTTTTTTTACCTTCTCTCTTCTCCCCATTCTCTAGCTTTTTCTTTTTTTTTTCTTTTTTTTTATCTCCTCTTCCCTCTTCCCGTGTTTTCTAACTTCTCTCCTCTCCTCTCTTCCCATGTTTTCTAACTCTTCCCTCTCCTCTCTTCTCTTGTTTTCTACCTCCTCCTCTCTCTCCTCTTCCCTAGTTTTCTAACTCTTCCCTTTCCTCTCTTCTCTTGTTTTCTAACTTCTCTCCTCTCCTCTCTTTCCTTGTTTTCTACCTCCTCCTCTCTCTCATCTTCCCTAGTTTTCTATCTCCTCCCCTCTCCGACCTCCCTTCGCCATCTATATCCTCTCCCCTCCCCTCTTATCTAGTTTCCTACCTTTTCTCCCTTCCATTCTCTCCTAGTTTATCACCTTTCCTCTTCTCCTCTTTCCCGTCTACTTCCTCTCCAATCCCCTTTCTATTTGTGGTTTACCTTCTCTTCTCGCCATCTACTTTTTCTTCCCTTCTCTCATGCCTACATCCACGTCTCTCTCCCCTCTCCCCTCGCCTTCGACACCTTCTCTTCTCTCTCTCCTCGGCGTCTACTTCTTTTCCCATTCTTTCTCCCTCCTCTCTTCCCTCCACTCGGCCTCACCATCTACGTGCTTGTCGCTGTTCCTTCTTCTGTTTCATCCTCTTCGCTCTCTCTCTCTTTCTCTTTCTCTCTCTTCTTTCTCATTCTCCGCTTCTCGTCTCCTCATTCTTATTCTATCTTCCTCTCTCTTCTTTCTTATTCTCTCTTTCTCTCTCATCCTTCCTTATCTCTCCTCCACTCTCACCCTTTTCATTCTCAACTTCTCTTCTCCACATCCCCTTTTTCTCTCTTTCTCTTCTCATCTTTCTTATCACATCTTCTTCTCTCATTGCATTCTCTCTTTCTCTCAACAGCCCTACTTATTCTCTCTTTCTCTCTTATCCATTCTAATTCCTCTTTTCCGCTCTCATACTTTTTCTCCTCTCTTCTCTCTCCTCATTTTCTCTTTCTCTCTCATCCTTCTCAATTTCTCTCTCTTCTCTCATACTTGTCTTCTCTCTTCCTCTCTCCTCATTTTCTCTTTCTCTCTCATCCTTCTCACTCTCTCTCTCTCTCATACTTATTCTTCTCTCTTCCTCTCACCCCTCATTTGCTCTTTCTCATCTCATCCTGCCTCTTTCTCTCTTTCTCGCTCTTACTTGTTCTTCTCTCGTCCTCCTCCCCTCAGGTTCTCTTTCTCTCTCAGCCTTCTCATTCTCTCTTGTCTCTCTCATTCTTCCGTATTCTCTCTTTTTCTCACACCCGTATTTCTCTCTTCCGTTTTAGTAACGTTACCTAACTGAATAGGTGACAAGGAAAGAAGAGAGAAGAAAACATCGAAAGAAAAGAAAGAACCGAAAGATAGAAAAAAGATAAAAAGCAAAGAATGTAGAAAGGTGAAAGAAAGAAAGAAAGAAAGAACAACAAATGAAAAAAAAAATGAACAAATAGAGAAAGTAATTATTTTCAAATGAAAAAATTATTATAACAAAAGACGAAAGAAAAGGTAAAAAGAAGAAAAAAGAAAAAGAGAAACCAAAATACGAAAACAAATCACAGCCCTAGCTTATTCAGCTTTAAGAACTCCGCCCCTTCCAACGGCTGTGTCGCTCCTCCCCCCTCCCCTCGCCGCCACGCCCCCCTCTCCGCCTCCCTTCTTCGCCCTTCCTTCCTCTGTCCCCTCCCCCCTCCATCCCCCTCCCGCCTCGTCCCATCCACCTCTCCCGCCCGCCCTCCCGCCTCTCCCACCCTCCCGCCTCTCCCTCCACCTCTCCCCCCCTACCGCCCGTCCTCATCCCCCCCGCCTCAGCCTCCTCACCCCCCCTATCCCCCCCTCCCGCTCTCCTCCCTCCCCCCATCCCGGAAACTTCTCTCGCTCGACTACACATGGCTTAACCCTTCCCCCCACCTCGCCGTCTATGTCCTCTCCCCTCCTTCTCTCCAGTTTTCTACTTCGTCTCCTCTTGCCTCTTCTCTCGTCCTCTCTTTTTTTCTCTCTCTCCTCCCAATCTCTATTGGTTTTCTACTGTGTCTTGTCTCTTTTTTTTTTTTTTTTTACCTTCACTCTTACTCCCATTCTCTAGCTTATTTTTTTTTTTTTTTTTTTTATTTTATCTCCTCTTCCCTCTTCCCGGTTTTTCTAACTTCTCTCCTCTCCTCTCTTCTCTTGTTTACTACCTCCTCTTCTCCTCGTTCCCCAGTTTCTAACTCTTCCCTTTCCTCTCTTTCCTTGTTTTCTACCTCCTCCCCTCTCCGACCTCTTCGCCATACTATATCCTCTCGCCCTCCCACTTGTCCTAATTTCCTACCTTTTCTCACCTTCCATCTCTCCTAGTTTATCACCTTTTCTCTTCTCTCTCTTTCCCGTCTACATCCTCTCCAATCCCTCTATCGATTGTGGTTTCTCTCCTCGCCATCTACTGTTTTCCTTCCCTTTCTCTCATGCCTACATCCAAGTCTCTCTCCCCCTCCCCTCGCTTCGACACCTTCTCTTCTCTCTCTCCTCGCGTCTACTTCTTTACATTCTTATCTCCCTCCTCTCTTCCTCCACTCGCCTCACCATCTACGTGCTTCGTTGTTCCTTCTTTTTTCATCTCATCGCTCTCTCTCTCTTCTCTTTCTGTGTGTGGGGTGATACATTTCAACTCCAGCACTCAGCCATACCAGTAAGCACTCACACCCACGACACTCTCTCTTTCTCTCTTTCCTCTCAGCCAATCCTTCTTTCATTAGCTTTGCATTAATTAATCTATTTGAATATTTTGCCCATTTTTCTTTCCGTTTAATTAATCTTGCATATTTTGGTTTCCCTTTCCAAACTGAAATATCCAAATCATTTCTTTATTTGGAAATGGAGGTGGTTCACTGAAGCGCCTATTTGGAAATATGAAAATATGTTCTGATTCCAAATGTCGAGGTTTTCTCATCTGTGTGAGTGTTTTGTACAGTAAATACAAACTTACATTTTCGGAACACAAATGATAGGGAAATGCACATTCATATCTAAAGTAATAGTAATAGAGTAGAATCTTATAACAGAATACAAACATGATAGTAATATAATCGGGAATGTTTGTAGTATTAGAATGCAATCGTTCGCTAAGACAAAATTAAGGAAATTCCTTTGTCTTTCTTATATTTCGATTCCCCTTTCCTCCCCCTACATCTTTTGTTCTATTTTTTATCAATTTTTTTATTGGTCCCTCCCCTTCCTCCTTTTCAGTTTACGCATAATATTCCTTAACGTGATAGGAAATAATTGAAATATATCGCAAATTTTACTCCAGTGGATTTTCGAAACGATCTGTAATCTCAAACAGTATTCTACTCTTTATAGTTAGGATTAAATCCATATACGATTGTAATAAATAAACAGGTACTAATTTTTTCCCGCTATAAATAAGACAGTGGATAGATAAACAATAAATCAGAATGAAACGAACAAAGGAAAAACAACTTTCCATCAATACTCTATAATTTAATGATAAACAATGACATTAACACACAAAGGGAAATTCATACTGATAATAACCACAGCTCCATACATCGTAACACCTCTTACGGACGACGGACGCATAACACTTGTCTATGATAAATCACTGGCTCTGATTAGCTTTAAGATGGATGAGATTGTCAATAACCTCGTGCAGTGTTAATTCTGACTGAAAAGGATTGGGTTTTAGCTCATCAATCACGATTACAAATGATCGAACTGCCGCTACATTTTGACAGGGTTTTCATAATTAATCGTTATGCTACATGTGGACGTAATTTGCTTGTGGCTATGTGCTTGTTGTGTTATGGGACTGTGTGTGTGCTTGTGTGTGTGTGTGTGCTTGTTGTGCTATGGGACTGTGTGTGTGCTTGTGTGTGTGTGTGTGCTTGTTGTGTTATGGGACTGTGTGTGTGCTTGTGTGTGTGTGTGTGCTTGTTGTGATATGGGACTGTGTGTGTGCTTGTGTGTGTGTGTGTGCTTGTTGTGTTATGGGACTGTGTGTGTGCTTGTGTGTGTGTGTGTGCTTGTTGTGTTATGGGACTGTGTGTGTCCGTATGTGTGTGTGCATGTGTGTGTGTGTGGGGGGGGGGGGGGATGTTTAGGGTTATTTGTGTATATATATGCGTATTATATATATGTGCACATATATCAGTTTCAGTATTTATGCTCATCTATGTAAGCGTTTATATTTGCCTGTGTATATACCTTTTGTTTGGTATCCCTTTTAACACACACACACACAGTGAGGGAAGGCACTTAGAGGCAACGCAATTAAAAAAACCTTTAAGCTCAACTGCAGCAAAGCAATTACTTTGAGCTCACACAAAAGACTCTAAATGGGCCGATACAGGGAGTTGGAAACAGAACTCCATAAGCGATACTCTCTCCCCTCAGAACCTTTAGTATAGCCTGGGATGCATCCGATGATATACCACAAATACACACACACACGCACACACAAATATAGATATGTATATATATATTTGTATATATGTATGTATATATATACACATATATGTACATATATTCTCATATGAATGTGTGTACACACACACACACACACACACACACACACACACACACACACACACACACACACACACACACACATACACACACACATATATATACACACAAATATACATATGTATGTATACATATGCATACTTACATATATAAATATGAATATATATGTGTGTGTATGTGTGTGTATGTATGTATGTATGTTTACATGTATGTATATATTCTGTATATGAATACATGTCTCTGTATATATATATGTGTTGTTTTTGTGTGTGTGTATTTTTGCACGTATATATGTATGTATACAGTACGTACAATACAGTATATGTATTTATATGTCTGTGTACTTGTGTGCGGGTGTGGACTCACAATACCTTCATTAACATTCAGTGCTTATCATATAAACTTTCAGTAACTCCTCTTCTGCTATTTGATGATACGACTAGCATTCATAGCGAGGAACTTTGATAATATTATCTCATAAAAAAAAACCTTCCACATGTAAAGCTGAACAACGTTAACGTATATCTATGCCTTTACTCTATGAACTTAATCCAAACTTTACAGTATCATAACAGCAACGAAGGAAAAATTGCAATAGTATTTAGAGTTAGTCTGATATACAAGTGTTTTATGGATGTTTCCTTGTGCAAGTGTGTGCTCTGAAGACTTTTCTGCAGGTTTTGTACTTTACTATTGTTCTAAACTCATCTTCCAAACACACACACGCAAACATTTACACACACACACACACACACACACACACACACACACACACACACACACACACACATACACACAATAGCAACTTGCATTTACTTTGTAAGTAACATTTGTCCGTGTCAAAGAAGAAGAAGAAGAAGAAGACAAAACAGAAGGAGAAGAAGAAGAAGAAGAAAAAGAAGAAAAGGAGAGGAAGAGGAGGAGGAAGAAGAAGAAGAAGAAAGAGGGAAAAAATAAGAAGAAAGAAATAATAAGAGCAAGAAGAAGAAGAAGGAGAAAGAAGAAAAAGATGAAGAGGAAGAAAGAAGAAGGAGAAGAAAGGGAAATATAAATAGAAGAAGAAGAAAAAGACAAACAAATATTCCTACATTTCCAGTAAGCTCACTTCCATTCCGTTTATCATAGATCTGACACTCACAAACATATCCACGTACTGTTACAGCATAACACATCACATGGCGATATGTAATATACTAATAAACGAAATAAATCTTCAGTACTGATGCTGTAGTGAGTCAATCTCTTCGGCGATGCGATAGTGAGAGTCGAAGACGAGTTTCATCACGTGAATTTATGTTCGCGGAAATATATGGGAAGTTCTAATAGATGTAAAAAAATTTGTTAGGCAATGGACTGGCCTTAACCGGTTAGAGGAATATAGTGATATAGTGATATGCTGATTTGTTGGTTCATTCTGTTCATAAAGATTTTGGATGGATATGCTTAATTCGTTAGTTGTAAAGTGAGTGATTGATTTTCTACATTTCTTCTGTACTTTATTTTTGTTGTTATTTGCTTTCTGTGTCTGATTGTATGTCTGTCTGTTTGTCTGTCTGTCTGTCTGTCTCTCTCCCTTTGCCTCCCTCCCTCCCTCCCTCTTTCTCCCTCCCTCCCTCTCTCTCTCTCTCTCTCTCTCTCTCTCTCTCTCTCTCTCTCTCTCTCTC
>NC_061849.1:30057554-30060054 GCF_019202785.1 Penaeus chinensis | reverse complement strand
TTTACATCAAAACTGGCAAGATTTTTATTTTTACATCCGGAACTCTGAAGACGTCTGATGAGGTCCCCAGAGTTCTTCAGGTGGGAATCACTGATGACTCCCATAGCGCCGGAGAGGGGTATAGCCAAAAACTTAGCCAGACGATGGGGAGTGCTGCCAATACCAGAGGTGATCGGTCTCATCGGTACGCCTGCCTTGTGTATCTTCGGGAGACCTCTCATGGACGTGTTGCGGGGAGCCTCCTCCAGCAGGCGAAGTAGACCTTTACCTTTAACTGAACGCAGGAGTATATCCCTCGCCTTCTTTTTGAATCTGGCAGCTTCCATCTCCCCCTCACCTTTCGTTACTTTCCTGTAAACAGAAGCATCGGAAACTAAATTGTTCATTTTAAGTATGTACTCACTTTTATCTATAACAACGATACCCCCACCCTTATCAGCCTGGGTGATGACGATGGTCTCGTCGTCGTGAAGGCCCTTCCAGCACGGTGATATATCGGCTCAGCGGTGGTTCGTGATGACGTAGTCGATTAGGTCCTTGCTTTCCTGCCCGGTGCTGAATTTCAGACCAAGGGAGAGGGCTTCTCTTTCCAAGGGAGTCAGGTGTTTTGAAGACATGTTTCTGAGCAAGTCACTTCGTCCAGCTTTAGTCCATCTACTCTTGCTGCATATACGGTGTAACTTCGCCTTGTGCTTGACTCGCTGAGCATGGTCTTCCTGCTGTAATTGGAGGACCAGCTCATGGGGAAGGTGTTCACCCACGAGCTCATTCCGGAGTTCGTAGAGTCGATGCTGTAGGGTCCTAATGGCCTCCACAAGGAAGGCCCGAGCACTATCAGGGAACGGATGCTCGCCGGATTTAAACTGGGTAGGAGCTGAAGGCGGCAATACTTGCTCAGCCAAGCAGTCCATCAGGAAACAACGCCGATTCTTGACACTCTGGATCTTGCGTCTTGTGAAAAAATCCCGGGGACGGGCAACCCATTCGCCATTCATACCTTTATTACATTTGTCAACATGAATGCGGTTCATATATGTGTGTGTGTGTGTGTGTGTGTGTGTGTGTGTGTGTGTGTGTGTGTGTGTGTGTGTGTGTGTGTTTCTTTTTGTCTTTCTTTTGTATTTTCTTTCTTTCTTTTTTAGGGGAGGGGGGAGAAGTACGTGCAGATAAAATACTGCCATTCCTCCCTTGCTCTACTTTGTAGTTACTGGTCTTTCAACTGTCTGCATCTTTCTCACATTTTTCAGGGCATTATATGAAGCAACTTGTGATAAATGGACATTCAGATGAGCGATCATATCCGTCGGCCTGGATAACGGAGACAGGTGAAGGTGGCATACGATGCGGGGGAAAGAATGGGCAAACTATCGACTAACAATTGGGTTGTCAGAGAATCGCCACTTCTGTCAGTTAACTTCACTTGGTATATATCACCAACAGGGTTTCAACGAGACCGTGGAGGCTGGAGGCAGGAACGGAAGCAAGTTAGATTGACCCCCGTGCTAACTTGTATGAAATCCAGTCACGGGATTTGTTTGTTTGTTTTGTTTTTTGTTATTTATGTTTACTGATAGTGCAAAGCACCAACATACACACACATACACACACAACACACACACACACACACACACACACACACACGAACACACACACACACACACACACACGAACACACACACACACACACACACACACACACACACACACACACACACAACACAAACACAAACAAACACAAACACAAACAAACACAAACACAAACACAAACACACACACACACAAAAACACACTCACACGTATATAATTGGTTCCTGAGTAGAATCTCATCTATTTCCATTTATATTAGCTTGTAGATGATATCGCCCATGCGCATACACGTCATGACTAATCTAGGCGAATTAACCTACCTGTCGGTCCCTATGGAAAGCACAACTTACCCAGGTAAACATAATCTCAGAAGTGGCGATTCCCCGGCACCTTCACCCGTCTAGGTTGTCGCATGTGCTCGCTCTTCCGAACATGCATTAACCCCATGACATTTCATATAAAGGCCATGGAATGAGTTGCCTCGCGTTTTGCTGCTGTTAAGAGTATTTGATTACCCATGTATCGTGGTAATTAATTTTCTAGGACAAACACATTAACGTAAAGGTGTAAAGGTTAAGGTATGTGTGTTGATTCTAAATCAGATTCATTGTGAAATTCTTATTAGTGAAGGAAGAAATTCTTTTTAATGTTAGATAATTTTTGAGCTTGAAATGTGGGTGCTGGCCGGGGTCTGAACTTAAAGCGTATTTCAGCTTTTATGAAAGTTCGGGAGATATTGAATATTGATATTACTATCATTATCATTAATAATCGATTTTATGATTGCAATTTTGTCCCCGCCTTTGAAATAATCACTGTCTGTTTATCTAGCTATCACTCTACACATTACACACCTATCACTATCACACTATCTATCTCTTTTTATCTATCTATCTGTCTAATCTCTCTATAT
>NC_061849.1:30040054-30042554 GCF_019202785.1 Penaeus chinensis | reverse complement strand
GCTGTGAGTGAGTCAATTAACGCATGACAGGCACGAGCGGCCCACGGGAGAGTCCTGTAATGCAAGTCATGCAGTCAAGGGAAACGGGGCCTCACATGCGACTAATGACTTTCCGTAATTGGGTGGCATTGTGTCAGGGAGAGGGAAGGGGAAGGAGGGAGGGGAAGGGAAGGGAAGGTTACGGTGAGAAGAGGGAAGGGGAGGAAGGGTAAGAGGGGAAAAAGAGAAGGGAAGAGGAGGAAGGGTAGAGGAGGGAAAAGGAAAGGAGGGAAAGGGAGAAAAAGGAAAGGGAGGGAAGGGAGGGAAGGAAAATAAAAAAAGGTGATAGGGAGGGTTAAGGATAGAAAAGAGTGGGGGAGGATAAGGGAGAAAGATGAAGGGATGAAAGTGAGAGAGGAGAGATAATGTAAGGTAGGGGAAGAAGAAGGAGAGAAGGGGAGAGAGATAAAGAGGAGGGCATGAGAGAGGAGAGATAAGATAAGGTAGGGGAATGGGGAGGCGAAGAGAAGGGAAAGGGGGAGAGAAAGGGAAAAAGATAAAGGAGAGGGAGTGAAAGAGCAGAGGTAGGGTAAGGGAGAAAAGAAAGAAGAGGAGAAGAAAAGGAAAGAGAGAGGACAGGAATGAGAAAGGGGTTGAAAGGAGAGAGTATAAAAGAGGAGAAAGGGAAGAAAGAGAGGAGATAAGATAAGAAGGAGGAGGTAGAGGAGGTTAAAACATAGGAAGCGATATAGAAGAAAGAGATGTGTGTGTGTGCCTCTCTGTCTGTCTGTCTCTCTCTCCCTCTCTCTCTCTCAAAAAAATGTATAAATGTATATGCATGAAATCCTGCATCTGTACAAAATCACATCTATCAACTTGTCTACTTTTATAGCTAACTATCCACCCATCTATCTATCGACCCATTCTTCCTTTCCCCTCTACCATTTCCCACTCTGTTTATCAATCACTCTTTTTTTTTTTTTATCTCTTTCCAATCTCACTTTTCCTTGTCTGTCTGTCCCCTCTCCTTTTTTCTCTCTTAGCCTAATAGCATAAGGGCGGATTTGCCTTCATCGCCTTTGGAGGGAGACAACAGTCACACACACACACTCACACACACACACACACACAAGGACTCAAACACAAACACACACACAGAGTGAGAGAGAGAGAGAGAGAGAAAGAGAGATAGAAAGAGAAAGAGAGAGAGAGAGAGAGAGAGAGAGAGAGAGAGAGAGAGAGAGAGAAAGAGAGAGAGAGAGAGAGAGAGAGAGAGAGAGAGAGAGAGAGAGAGAGAGAGAGAGAGAGAGAGAGAGAGAGAGATAGCGTGAGTGAGTGAGTGAGTGAGTGAGTGAGTGAGTGAGTGAGTGAGAGAGTGAGTGAGTGAGGGAGAGAGAGAGAGAGAGAGAGAGAGAGAGAGAGAGAGAGAGAGAGAGAGAGAGAGAGAGAGAGAGAGGGAGAGAGAGAGAGAGAGAGAGAGAGAGAGAGAGAGAGAGAGAGAGAGAGAGAGAGAGAGAGAGAGATAGCGTGAGTGAGTGAGTGAGTGAGTGAGTGAGCGAGTGAGTGAGGGAGAGAGAGAGAGAGAGAGAGAGAGAGAGAGAGAGAGAGAGGGAGAGAGAGAGAGAGAGAGAGAGAGAGAGAGAGAGAGAGAGAGAGAGAGAGAGAGAGACAGAGATAGCGTGAGTGAGTGAGTGAGTGAGTGAGCGAGTGAGTGAGTGAGGGAGGGAGAGAGAGAGAGAGAGAGAGAGAGAGAGAGAGAGAGAGAGAGAGAGAGAGAGAGAGAGAGAGATAGCGTGAGTGAGTGAGTGAGTGAGTGAGCGAGTGAGTGAGTGAGGGAGAGAGAGAGAGAGAGAGAGAGAGAGAGAGAGAGAGAGAGAGAGAGAGAGAGAGAGAGAGAGAGAGAGAGAGAGAGATAGCGTGAGTGAGTGAGTGAGTGAGTGAGCGAGTGAGTGAGGGAGAGAGAGAGAGAGAGAGAGAGAGAGAGAGAGGGAGAGAGAGAGAGAGAGAGAGAGAGAGAGAGAGGGAGAGAGAGAGGAAGAGAGAGAGAGAGAGAGAGAGAGAGAGAGAGAGAGAGAGAGAGAGAGAGAGAGAGAGAGAGAGAGAGAGAGAGAGAGGGGGGAGAGAAAGAGAGAGAGAGAGAGAGAGAGAGAGAGAGAGAAAGAGAGAGAGAGAGAGAGAGATAGAGAGTAAGGTTGAGACAGAGAAAGATGGAGAGAGATAGTGAGAAGATGAGGCAGAGAGAGAGAGAGAGAGAGAGAGAGAGAGAGAGAGAGAGAGAGAGAGAGAGAGAGAGAGAGAGAGAGAGAGAGAGAGAAAGAGAGAGTGAGAGAGAGAGAGAGTATGAAGCGAACATGTGTTCTTCTGTTCTCTTGTATACCATTAAACTCTGTTCCCCTATCACTGAAACATAACGAGAGGAGAACGCAATGAATCCTATCCTGTTCTGCAGTATTGTTCATCCCAGATTGCTATAGAGAAAGAGACAAGAGTTGAACAGATTTTTTTTTTTTTTTTTTTTTTT
>NC_061849.1:30017129-30019629 GCF_019202785.1 Penaeus chinensis | reverse complement strand
CCTCCCCTTCCTCCCTCCTTCCCTCCCCTTCCCTCCCCCCGTTCGTAATCCTTAAAAGTTCCCGCCTCATCTCTAAATTTAAATATCATTAGACTTGACACATCTGAAGCCCTGCATATAAAACGAAAATACGCACTTCACTTGTTTTTAGACGCACGCTCTCTCTCTTTTTTTCATTTACTTTCTAACTTCTGCCTTCGTGCCTGTCTGTCGGTCTATCTGTTCGTCTGTTTGTCTATATGTCCGACTGTTTGTCGATCTGTCTGTCTATCTGAATGTCTCTCTCTCTCTCTCTCTCTCTTTCTCTCTCTCTCTTTCTCTCCCTCTCTAATGATAATATTAATAATAATGATAATAATGATAGTAATAATAACAACAACAATAATAATAATGGTAATAATAATAATAATAATTGTAATAATGATAATAATGATACAAATTATAATGATGATAACAATAAAATGATATCAATTGTGATAATAATAATCATGAGAGAGAGAGAGAGAGAGAGAGAGAGAGAGAGAGAGAGAGAGAGAGAGAGAGAGAGAGAGAGGGGGGGAGGAGAGAGAGAGAGTGAGAGAGTGAGATAGTAATAGAGAGAGAGAGAGAGAGAGAGAGAGAGAGAGAGAGAGAGAGAGAGAGAGAGAGAGAGAGAGAGAGAGAGAGAGAGAGAAAGAGAGAGAGAGAGCGAGTAAAAGTGAGTGAGAGAGAGAGAGAGAGAGAGAGAGAGAGAGAGAGAGAGAGAGAGAGAGAGAGAGAGAGAAAGAGAGAGAGAGAGAGAGCCACAGAGAGAGAGGAGGAGGGAAGAGGGGAGGAAGAGGTGGCGAGGAGAAGAAAATACGGAGACGTATTTGGGAAGAAAATATCCCAGGAGTTTTTAAAAGGCAGGACCTTCATATCGGGAAAACAATGTCGATTGCTCTACAGCGGAAGGTGGGGAGTGGTAGGGGGAAGGGGAAGGGAGACGGGAGAGGGAAGGTGAGATAGGTAGGGGGAAGGGGAGGGGAGAGGGGAGAGGGGAGAGGGGGAGAGGGGAGAGGGGAGAGGGGAGAGGGGGAGAGGGGAGAGGGGAGAGGGGAAAGGGGAGAAGGAAGAGGAGAGGGGAGGGGAGAGGGGAGGGGAGAGGTAGGGGGAAGGGGATGGGGAGGGGAGAGGTAGGGGAAAGGGGATGGGGAGGGGGAGAGGTAGGGGGAAGGGGATGGGGAGGGGAAGGGGAGGGGAGGGAAAAGTTGGGGGGAAGGAGAGAGGGATGGGGAGGGGAGAGGGAAGGGGAGGGGGTGGGGAGAAGGCAAGGATGAGGGGAGCAGGAGGGGAAAGGGGTAGGGTGATGAGAAGAAGGGGAGAAGGGTAGAGGGAGGGGAAAGGGGAAGGGTGGGGGTGATTGGAGAAGGAGGAGGGCAGTGGAGACGAGGAAGGGGGAGGAGGGGGAGGGAGGAGGTGATTGAAAGATATTTCTGTTGGGTTATTTTGGCTTATATCATCATCATCATCATCATCATCAATTTAATCATCATCATCAATTTAACCATCATCAATATAATCATCATCATCAGCAATTTAATTATCATCATCAATTTAATCATCATCATCATCAATTTAATCATCATCATCAAGTTAATCATCATCATCAATTTAATCATCATCATCATCATCCCATTCTAATCTCACTCCACTTTTCTCCCCTTTCCTTAAACTCACTATCTCGGCCTTTTCACAACCTCTCATCCCTCACACTCCCCCTACCAACATTACCCCCCCTCCTCTACCATAACCCCTTTCCCCTTACCGAAGCCAATCTTCCGCTGTAAAATATCATAAAATATACTAAATGAATATATATCAAACTCAAAATCTCTGAAAAAGATTCCAGTTAGACCGATTCTTCCTTTAATACGTAACTGTAAGGACGTGCTTTGTGTCGAGCTATGTTGCGTCGACTTATTACTTGCCCTTCATGGAGGTAATGAGAAAATGTGGAACTTGTCTGGTGAGTAAACAGGGGTCGTGGCGTAAGATTTTTGTGAATGAGTGAGAGTGAAAATTTCTGAATGAGTGACATTTTCTGAATGGGTGATATTTTCAGAGGGTGAAAATTTTAGAAAGAGTGAAATGTTCTGAATGGGTGAAATTTTCTTAATGGGTGAAATCTTTGAAAGAGTGAAAATTTCTGAATTGGTAGATTTTCTGAATGGGTGAAATTGTTTGAATGGGTGAAATGTTCTGAATAAGTGAAATTTTCTGAAAGACTGAAAATATCTGAAAGAGTGAAATGTTCTGAATGGGTGAAAATTTCTGAATGAGTGAAATTTTCTGAATGGGTAAATGGCTTTTATGAATGTGTAATTTATTTTTATTGTGAATGTGTATAATATCTTAATATGTGAAAATTATTTTACTTGAATGAGTGATTCTTTTTGTAAATTGGTGAAATTTCGATTTACTGAATGAGTGATTTTTTGTCCTTCTCTTTTTATTTTTAATCTGAAATGTATGAGAAAGG
>NC_061849.1:29973048-29975548 GCF_019202785.1 Penaeus chinensis | reverse complement strand
ATTTAATATTCTATTGATGCAGAAATCATTATTCAAAACTAATTATCAGTTTTTAAAATTATTGTTTATTCTGATGAAAAGAATGTGTTTTAGATATGCTGTTCATAAGTTAATGATGGACACAAAATTAATCATTGATTGATTAGCTTGGAAAATTATAAAACATCATTTTTCTTTTAAATGGAAGAAAAAATATAAATCATATCGTATTATTAATCCAATTTACTAGTTGATTAAAATCAGCGGACATTAAGTTCAACAGATAACAAAAGATATGAAGGTAATACATAAAACCTTACATCAAGCAATAAGTTTATGAGCTGAATAATGATTTCATTATGAAATGAATTAATAAATAAGGAAGACAGTCGACTGAAGTATATGATATACATACATAAATAAATATATATATATACATATATACATATACATATACATATACATACATACATACATACATACATACATACATACATACATACATACATACATACACACACGTATTCGCACAGATCTACACTCTCGGTTCGCAAAACCTCATAGACCGAGCCCACAGGGTGGCCCCCTGGGAGGGCGAGAGCCAGCCAAACACAATTGCCGCTGCTTGTACACAGCAGACCAGCCGTAACACCTTCTGGGAGACGCTAAACACAGGGGGTCACACGCCGTCGCTTCTGATAATGTGAAGTGTGTTTATCCAGGGCTCTTCGGGGGCTGAGGGAAATGGCTAATGGCAGGAGGAAGGGAATGAGGGCGGAAAGGGAAGGTGGAAGCGGAGAGGAGGGGGATGGGAGGGAGAAGGGAAGGGAAAGGGGAAGGGAATGACGGCGGAGAGGGAAGGTGGAGGGGGAGAGGAGGGGGATGGGAGGGAGAAGGGAGGGGAAAGGGGAAGGGAATGACGGCGGAGAGGGAAGGTGGAGGGGGAGAGGAGGGGGATGGGAGGGAGAAGGGAAGGGAAAGGGGAAGGGAATGAGGGCGGAGAGGGAAGGTGGAAGGGGAGAGGAGGGGGAGGGGAACGGACAAGGGAGGGGAACGAGGGAAGTAAGGGAGGGTGGAGAAGGAATGTGGAAGGGTAGAGGTTAGAGATGGGAGGGAGGAGGGAGAGAATCAGGGTGGAGGGAAGGGAACGAGAGTTGAAGGGAAAGAGGAGGAGGGAAAGCGTAGGAGGGAGAAAGAGACGACGGAAGAGAGGAAGAAGGGAATGGTAGAGGGGAAGAGAAGGATTAAATGGAAGAAAGAAGTGGAAGGAAGGGAGAGGGGAATGATGTGATACAAAACGGAGGAGATCCAGTAAGGAAGGAATGATGGAGAGTGGAGGAAAAGGAAGAGAGGAAGGATGAAGACAGAAACAGAGAAATAGAAAAAAATAGAGATAAAGTGATAGACTAAGATGAAGTGAATACAAGGAAGCAGAGAAAGAAGAGGGGAAAGGGGGAAAGAAGGAGAAAGATGCACAGACAGACGGAGGATGAAAGAGAGAAAACATTTTTTTGGCGGAACACGAGAGACACGAAGATGAAATTACTGAAAATGATGGATAATGATAATGATAATAATAGAAATAACGATAAAGATAATGGTGATAATAATATAGATAATGATAATAATGATGGTAGGTTGATTATTATTATCATTATTATCGTGATAATAATAATGATAATGATGATATTGATAATAATGATAATAGTAATAGTGATGATAATAAATAGTATATACAATACTACTACTACTACTACTACTACTTCTACTTCTACTACGACTACTACTAATAATAGTAACATTTAAAAAAAAAAAAAATAAGAATAATGATCATAACAACAGCAACCAAAAAAACAACAACAAACAATTGATAATAATGGTAACAGCCAATAAAGAGGGAGAAGAAAAGCAAACCACAAAAACTAACACAGACGTAAATAATAAACAGGAAAAGTAAGAGTTGTGTGTATTCCTTCGTTGCCAGGGTGTTGCAAGCGAGGCAGGGGATCGGGAAGAAGGTGGTGGAGGGAGGGGGGGAGGGGGGAGGGGGAAGGGGGGGGGGCAATCATAATGTTGGCAGAAAAAATTAGAGGGTCTTAACGCATCGCCCTTCAAATATGTAATATCGGGAAGGGGAGAGAGTGAGAGAGAGAGAGGGAGAGGGAGAGAGGTAGAAGGGAGAGGAGGATAGGGTGTTGGTGATAATGAGAGAGATGGATGAAGAAGGAGAGATGGAGAGAGATGGAGGAAGAAGGAGAGATGGAGAGAGAAGGAGAGAGATGGAGAGATGGAGAGAGATGGAGGTAGAAGGAGAGAGGGAGAGAGATGGAGGAAGAAGGAGAGATGGAGAGAGATGGAGGGAGAAGGAGAGATGGAGAGAGATGGAGGAAGTAGGAGAGATGGAGAGAGATTGAGGAAGAAAGAGAGATGGAGGAAGTAGGAGAGATGGAGAGAGATGGAGGAAGAAGGAAAGATGGAGAGAGATGGAGGAAGAAGGAGATATGGAGAGGAGAGAGATGGA
>NC_061849.1:29960548-29963048 GCF_019202785.1 Penaeus chinensis | reverse complement strand
TCTCTCTCTCTCTCGTCCAAAACCTGCATTCTATCGATCAAATAGCACTGTCCAGAAGCCAGTTCTTATTGATTATATTAATTTTATTAGAGACACTGGTCTTCAGTATGATTAGCGTCACAAGTGTTTTTTACCGACTAGATGGTGTGTGAATAATGCAAGCACAATGGTCCAGGCATGTATAACTAATGTTAAATTGATAGCCCTTTACATAAATAGGAGCACAACCAGTTTGGATAGATGCTCTAAACATCATTCCCTGGCATTTTGCAGGACATGTAAATAAATTTTATTAAAACAAATTAAACGATTTAATTGTCTATTCCTTTCCGTCTTCCTCATTCTGTGCCCATATCTGTCATCCATGAAAAAAAAGGATATTGTTTCAGTTTGTCGTCATTATCATACTTGTTAATCCAGCCATTAAATCTCGTGGTTCAGTTTGCTGTGTGTCGCATGACTGTCTAGAACGTATACAGAAAGGGGTGATGGTTTCTCCGTGGAATCTCGGCTAGAGAGGAGCCATAAAAAGGCAATCGTGTGCCCGTGAAGAATATTTTCCTTCCTGAGTTATTATCTAGAATTTATATCATTCTTTTATGGAAGAACGGAAGAACTTGCATGCATATATACATGCACATTTACATGGCTATGCGCAATCTGCACTCTGCCTTCCTCTCTCTCTCTCTCTCTCTCTCTCTCTCTCTCTCTCTCTCTCTCTCTCTCTCTCTCTCTCTCTCTCTCTCTCTCTCTCTCTCTCTCTCTCTCTCTCCCTCTATCTCTCTCTCTCTCTCTCTCTCTCTCTCTCTCTCTCTCTCTCTCTCTCTCTCTCTCTCTCTCTCTCTCTCTCCCTCTATCTCTCTCTCTCTCTCTCTCTCTCTCTCTCTCTCTCTCTCTCTCTCTCTCTCTCTCTCTCTCTCTCTCTATATATATATATATATATATATATATATATATATATATGTATGTATATATATATATATATATATATATATATATATATATGTATATATATATGTATATATATATATGTATATATATATATATATGTATATATATATATATATATATATATATATATATATATATATATATATATATCACTCCCTCCCTACCCATCTCCCCCCCTCTCTTTCTATATATATACATATTAATCCCTCCCCCCCATCTCCCTCCCCCTCTCTCTCCCTCCCCCCTCCTCTCTCTCTCTCCTTTCTTTCTTTCTCTCTCTCTCTCTCTCTCTCTCTCTCTCTCTCTCTCTCTCTCTCTCTCTCTCTCTCTCTCTCTCTCTCTCTCTCTCTCTCTCTCTCTCTCTTCTCTCTCTCTCTCTCTCTCTCTCTCTCTCTCTCTCTCTCTCTCTCTCTTTCTCTCTAGAAGAAGGAAAAGAAGAAGAAGGGGAATAAGAAGAAGAAGAAGAAAAAGAGGAGGAAGAAGGAGAAGGAGAATAAGAGATCTAATCCTGTGTTCAGATAGAGTGTAGAGGCGACCTCCGCTCTCTCGTCTGAGGAGCTTGTTGACCTTATTGACATTGGGACCAGATGACGGCGAGGAGGGGGGGGGGGTGGAGGAAGAGGAGAGAGAGAGGGGAGGGGGAGAGTGAGAGAGAGGGTGAGGGGGAGGAAGAGGAGGGGGGGTGGGGAGGGAGGAAGAGGGTGAGGGAGAGGGAGAGGGGAGGTGGAAGGGGAGTGAGGAAGTGAGGGGTAGTGAGGGAGAGGGGAGGGGGAGGAGGGAGAGGGGAGGGGGAGGAGGGAGAGGGGAGGGTGAGGTGGGAGAGGGGAGGGGGAGGAGGGGGAGGGGGGGTGAGGGGGAGGGGGAGGGGATGGGTAAAAGGGAGGAAGAGTGAAGGGGACGGAGATATTCTGGGTAAGGGTTAAGGCATCAGGGAATGGGAGAGGAAGGGATAGGGAAGTGAGGGAGCAGTGAGGGGGAGGGGGTGTTATCTGGGGTATGGGCGAGGCATCCGGGGTACAGTAGGGGGGATGGGGGGGAGGGAGGAAGGAGGAAGAAGGGAAGAGGAATAAGAGGGTGGGTAGAGGGAGGGGGGGGGGGTGGAGGTGCAGGTAGTCTGGGAGATAGAAGGAGGGGGGAGGAGGGGGAGGCGTGGGGGGAGGGGGGTAATTCCAGGAAGGGTTGACAGCATTCTATGATACGGGGCCTTTGGGTGGGACGGGGAGGGGGGTTAGGGGGAGGGTCATGAGCACTCTAGGGTAGAGGGTGGAAGGTGGGGTATGGTAAGGGGAGGGAGGAGTGCCAATGGAGTGGAAGGGGAAAGGAGGGGAGAGGAGGGGAGGGGAGGGGAGGGGAGGGGAGATGTTAAATTAGTTATAATGATGCTTGGGATGCTGACATGAGGAGATAAGGAGATGATGATGCTCATTTGTTATGGTGACGAGATGATGTTCGTAGATTCTGGTGATGACATGATAACTGTAGTTCATGATGGATACAGTGATGAAGTTCATGTAGGAGATAGTGATGAAGTTCATGTAGGATATAGTGA
>NC_061849.1:29948048-29950548 GCF_019202785.1 Penaeus chinensis | reverse complement strand
CACCGGCGGTTTCATCCATTTTTGGTAGCATATGTATCCCAAAATGAAAGCAACTTATCATATCCTAATTGTATTTATGTAGATTATTAAGGACACGTTATCGGTAACCAGAATAGCCACACTTAGGCTTAATCACTGCAGTAACACTCGAATGTACCAGCGGGCCTTTTCCCTGATTTCTGGTTATATTTATACCATACCTTTATCAATCAATCTACTTGGCTTACATCGTCTTTTTGTCTTTCCATAAACATTCTATAGCATTAAAATCTTAACTATTTCCAAGGGCAATTATACACTCGAATGCCATGATTATCCAAATGGATTTTAACATTTGGTTGTGTGGCATGAAAGTCAATATCTAGGAACCGCTAACGAAGTCACTGATGTCACGATATCCGACTTGATTTAGATTACCTTTTACAATCTCTAATTTCCCAGTACCCATGGGAAAGATCACAGAGCACGCCGGTAGGTAATTTTACTTGTACTTTCCAGCAGTCGGCGTGGTCTTTCTCTAAGCTGGTTCTTCTAACAAATGTTCGTCTGTCGATCATTAGTTCAACCGTAGACTCATCAGAGAAACAAACCTGCAGATGAAAATAACAATGAAAGTTATGAAATGACTGGAAAATGCAAATTAAATCTTCTTGAACTCTGTCTCCAACATGGTCTCGCTTATGAACCAAACATGAATATATTAGATGTAATATTTTGCAGCTAACATATATTCTTCTTTGTGTGCATATGAATTTCACTGAATTATGTTTGCATCACAGAGAGAAAAAAAAAATATATATATATTAAAGAAAAGCAGAACAAAATGAGAAGAAAAGAGCACTAAAAGCAGGAGAGAAGAAAGAAGGCTTGAGAGATGATCGACCATATTTCTCGTCCTGGCAAGCGTCGACGTCGAGATATATCTTTTTTCTCTTCTTTTCCTCCCCTCTCCCACTTCGTCTCTTCTTTCCCCTGTTATGCATTTTTCATGTCATATTTTCCCGTCTCGTCAGCACGCGCGCCCATTCACTCGCTGATTCTTTTCTCTTGTATCTAAATCGATAGATATAAAAGGTCTGATATTTCATTTAATGTGTCATAAAGGAAGGGTAGATACAGCGGCTGAGTTATGTTCATATATTGGGGGCACACATGCATATTCTCTCTTCTCTCTCTCTCTCTCTCTCTCTCTCTCTCTCTCTCTCTCTCTCTCTCTCTCTCTCTCTCTCTCTCTCTCTTTCTCTCTTTCGCTTTCTCTCTCTCTCTCTCTCTCTCTCTCTCTCTCTCTCTCTCTCTCTCTCTCTCTCTCTCTCTCTCTCTCTCTCTCTCTCTCTCTCTCTCTCTCTCTCTCTCTTTCTCTTTCACTTTCTCTCTCTCTTTGTCTTTCGCTTTCTCTCTCTCTTTGTCTTTCTTTCTCTCTGTCTCTCTTTGTTTCTCTCTCTATCTCCATCTCCATCTCTATTTCTCTCTCTCTTTCGCTTTCTCTCTCTCTCTCTCTTTCGTCTTTTTTCTCTCTCCCTCCCTCCTTTCCTTCCTCTCTCTCGCTCTCCCTCTCCCTCTTTCTTTATCATCGCTAATTCTTTTACTCCAATTTCTCCTTTTCTTCGGCCGCGACTGAACCCAGGACTTCGCCGAAAGCTTTCATGTATTGCTCAAAAGGCTAGTATTAATTAACGACTTAATAACATCCTCTCTCTTGCTCCCTGTCGTTTTTATTCTCTCAGTCTTTTTCTTTTTATCTGCTTCTTTTCTTTTCTTTTCCTTTTTTTTCTGTCTCTCTCTTATTTCGATTTTTTTCTATCGTTCGCTCTCTCTTTTTTTCTTTCTATTTCTTTCGCTCTTCGCTCTTTTTTTTTTTTTTTTTGGTTTCTAATGCCTTTTTTTTTTTTTTTTTGCTTCCCTGTGTGTGTTTTTTTTTTTTTTTTTTTTTTTTTTTACCGTCTTCTTTCCTCCACCTGCCTTCTTTTTCTCCCTCCCCCCTTTTCCAAACTCTCTCCTCTCTCTTCTCTCCTCAATCCTTCTTACCCTTCTTCTCTTCTCCTCTCTCTCCTCTCCCCAAACACCCCCAACCTCTTTCCTTCCCTCCCCCCCCTCTTTCCCTCTCATCCTCCCTCCCCTTCCTTTAACACCCTTATCTCCCCTCTTTCTCTCTCTCTCCCTTCTCTCTTCCCTCATTTCCTCCTCCCTCTCTCTCTCCTCCCACCTATCCTATCCACTCTCCCTCTTTCTCTCTCTAACCCCCTTTCTACCAATCTCTCTCCCCCCCTCCCCCTCATCCCTCCCTCCCCTCTTCCTCCATCCCCCCTTCTCCCTTTATCTCCACCCCCCTCTCTCTACCTCCCACCTTCCTCTCCTTCTCCCCCCCCCCCCCTTCATCCCTTCCTTTAAATCCCATCCCTCCCCTTCAATCTCCTCCTCACCCCCACCCCACACCCTCTCTCCCTCCCTCCCCCACCCTCTCCCCCCAACCCCCTCTCTTTCCCTCCCACCTTTCTCTCTT
>NC_061849.1:29927403-29929903 GCF_019202785.1 Penaeus chinensis | reverse complement strand
AGAACAAAACCGTCTTAAGCATCCCAAAAATTTCCCTTCATTTAACTCTATCCTCGTCACTCCCCTGTTCCCCTGTCTCCCTGTTTCCCCTACCCCCCGTACCCTACCGCGTCACCTCTCTCTTCGCCCCCCCCCCCCTATCTCTTCCCCTTGCCTTTCTTCTCTCTGTCTCTTCCCCTTGCCTTTCCTCTCCCTCATTCTTCCCCTTGCCTTTCCTCCCTCTGTCTCTTCTCTCCTTGTCTCTTCCCTTCCCTTGCCTTTCCTGTCCTTGTCTCTTTCCCTTGCCTTTCCTCTCTCTGTCTTTCCTCTCCGTGTCTTTTCTCTCCCTATTTCTTCCCCTTTCCTTTCCTCTCCCTGTCTCTTTCCCTGTCTTTCCTCCCTCCGTCTCTTTACCTTGCCTTTCCTCTCCCTGTCTTTCCTGTTTCTGTTTCTTCCACTTGCCTTTCCTTTCCCTGATTCTTTACCTTGCCTTTCCTCTCCCTGTCTTTCCTCTCCCTGTCTCTTTCCCTGCCTTTCCTCTCCCTGATTCTTTACCTTGCCTTTCCTCTCCCTGCCTTTCCTCTCCCTGTCTCTTTCCCTGCCTTTCCTCTCCCTGCCTCTTCCTCTCGCGCGCTGTCTGTCTCCTCGCGCCCGTCGAAGGGAAGGGCGAGTCAGCATCTTTTGACTGGCATAAAAATGGCACTATTATTATGACAGTGAGGATATTTTATGTTTTCGTTTTCGCCACTTGTTTTATTGGGCCAGTCAGCTTAAAAGTGTGTGTTATATCCGACATATAGACACTCACAAATACATACACACACTCACACACGGACACACTTACAGACACACACTTACACAAACACACACACACACACGGACACACTTACAGACACACACTTACACAAACACACACACACACACACACACTTACACAAACACACTTACACACACACACACTTACACAAACACACTCTCACACACACACACACATACACACGCACACACACTTACACTAACACACTTACACAAACACACACACACACACACATACACACTTACACACACTTACACAAACACACTTACACAAACACACACACACACACATCCATACACACATACACCCTGACAAACAAACATACAGACAGCTACGCAAATACAGAATTACACAATCCCACAGCCAATAAAGACTCATGTCTATCAGTGTCAATCATCAAAAACCTACCCTTGTCATCACCTTGCTTTCGCTATCGCAGTTCACCCCCGAGAAGTCACGTCAATTATCCTATCTTCTCCCTGTCTCCACGTTTAGCCCCATATGTCTTACCCCCCCTCTTATCTCTCTCTTATCGCAACATAAATCACTGTCTGTATGTCGGTGTCATCTTTCTGTCTCCTTTATCATCACCGTCCGTCTTATGCTTGCCCTGCGTCCTGTCATCAGCTATTATTCTCTACATCATTCTCTACATAAATCTCTTTACGTCTGTCCGTTCACACAGTTGCCCTTTAGCCGCGCCAGAAACATAACAGCAAGTCATACCGTGACGTTATAAGTCTCGCTCGTAAAGTACAGTAAAGTACCGAGGTTTTCTTCCAAGTTCGGTCTATGAATCAGTGTGTCCCTCGTGAACTCCCACTGCAGTCTGTGTGGGAACACGCTGTCGTCTGCAAGAATGGTACGCGTCGCAGATTATTTAAGCTGTTAGTTCTGTCTCTGTTCTGGTCTGTCTGTGCGTGTATCTGGTTTCTGTCCCTGTCGCTCTTCTGAATTCTGTTTCTTTTAATTGTTACGGTTTCTGTTTCTGTTCCCTTCTTTATTCGCTAGGATGTGTTCTCTTTCTCTCTCACTTTCAACCTTCCTCTGTCAGTCTCCCTATTTTTTTATATTCTTCTTAATTTACTTAATCTTCCTATCGATTTTCCTTATCGCTATATTGCATGTTGCTTTACGGACACGTTCCAGACTTCACGACCGAACCAGATACTTTATTTCTTCTTGTTATTAGCCATATAAACGAATCTCTGACCTTACAATCATCTCTTCAGCTTTAAATCCTGGTTATCTGTTCTGCAACCTGCTATTCTGTGCAATGTGTCAAACGGCAATTATTAATCCAAAACTTATGAAATCTGGCTTCAAACCAAGTATTATTTGCAATTAAGAATGCCTGTGCGTGAGAGAGAGATAAAGAAGATTGAGGGGTAAAAAAAACGAAGAGAGAAACACAGTGAGACAGAGGAGTATGGAGACTAACAAAAACGGAAGAACTAACACATACTGATAGAGATAGATAGGCAGACAGATAGGTAGATTTGTAAAGTGAGAGAGGGAGAGAAAGAGAGAAAGAGAGAGAGAGAGAGAGAGAGAGAGAGAGAGAGAGAGAGAGAGAGAGAGAGAGAGAGAGAGAGAGAGAGAGAGAGAGAGAGAGAGAGAGAGAGAGAGAGAGAGAGAGAGAGAGAGAGAGAGAGAGAGAGAGAGAGAGAGAGAGAGAGAGAGAGAGAATATTTCGCTTTTACA
>NC_061849.1:29894903-29902403 GCF_019202785.1 Penaeus chinensis | reverse complement strand
TCCTATCCCTCCCTCCCTCATTCCTTCTCCTATTCCTCCCCCTCTCTCATTCTTCCTCCTATCCCTTCCCCTCCCTCCTTCCTTCTCCTATTCCTCCCCCTCTCTCATTCTTCCTCCTATCCCTCCCCCTCATTCATTCTTCTTCCCCCATCCTCACACTCAATCACCTTATACTCCCCCTCATTCTTATCCTTCCCCCTCCCTCCTTCTTCCTCCTAACCCTCCCCCTCCCTCATTCCTCCTCCTACCCCCCCTCCCTCATTCATCCTCCTATCCCTCCCCCTGCTTCATTCTTCCTCCCCCATCCTCCCCCTCATTCTTATCCCTCCCCCTCCTTCACCCCCCCCCTCCTCATCCTCACACTCAATCACCTTTTCCTCCCCCTGATTCTTATCCATCCCCCTCCTCCTTCAACCCCCCCCCCTCCTCATCCTCACACTCAATCACCTTTTCCTCCCCCTCATTCTTATCCCTCCCCATCCCTCGTTCCACCCCCCATCCTCCCCCTGATTCTTATCCCTCCCCCTCCCTCGTCCCCCCCCCCCATCATCCCCCTCATTCTTATCCCTCCCCCTCCCTCATTCTCCCTCCCCCATCCTCCCTCGCACTCCTCAGTCACCTCTTCCTCCTCGCCAACAGACCGGTCCCGAATTAGGCATGGAGAACATAGACGTGGAAGGCCTCTTGAGAACTTGTCCTCTGATGCCGGTCAGCCACGTCGACTGGATTCAGAAAGTTCCCATTCTCTTTTTCCTATCCACCAATTTCATCTTCCTCATGCGCATAATGTGGGTGAGTAAGGAGTGAGGTTTTGTGAGTTAGAGGGATTAACATGTTCTTCCTTATACGAGTAATGTGGGTGAGTAATGAGTAAGGTTTTGCGAGTTAGAGAGATTAGGATGTTCTCCCTCATGTTCTTGATGTGGGTGAGTAATGAGTGAGGTTTTGTGAGTTAGAGTGATTAGGATGTTCTTCCTCATGTTCTTGATGTGGGTGAGTAATGAGTGAGGTTTTGTGAGTAAGAGAGTGTGGTTAACATGTTCTTTCTCATGCGCGTAATGTGGCTGAGTAATGAGTGAAGTTTTGTGAGTTAGAAAGAGTGATTAACGTGTTCTTGTTCTTGTTCTTAATGCGGGTGAGTAATGAGTGAGGTTTGTGAGTAAGAGAGTGTGATATTCATGTTCTTCTTCTTGTTCTTAATGTGGGTGAGTAATGAGTGAGGTTTTTGAGTAAGAGAGTGTGATACTCATGTTCTTCATCTTGTTCGTAATGTGGGTGAGTAATGAGTGAGTTGTGTGAGTTAGAGTGATTAAAATGCCCTTCCTCTCCACCAATTTTAACTCCCCCATGCGCATAATGTGCGTGAGTAATGAGTGAGGTTTGGTGAGTTAGAGAGTTCTTCCTCCTGTTCTTAATGTGGGTGAGTAATGGGTGAAGTCTTGTGAGTCAGGGTGAATGAATGAAATGTTCTTCCTCCTCACAAATTCCATTTATCTTAAGCGTATCATGTAAGTGGGTCGTGAGTGAGGTCTTGTGACTTTGGGCGGGATGGAAATGAGTTATGAGTGAGTCTTTTTTTCGTGAGTATGGACGGAATTGAAGTAAGCAATGAAACAGATTCTGTGAGTTAGAGAGAGTGTTTTAAAATATTCTGACTCGCATGCAAGAGGGAAAACGAAACAAATTATAAATAAGACTTACAGAACAACAAGAAATAACAAATAAATAAAATCGACAACACACACTTCCTTCTCCCATCAGTTTCATCTCCTCCTTGGATATGAGTCTGAGTAAATAATAAACAAGTTTTGTGAGTAACAAACACGAGTAAACTAAGAGACGTGAGTAACTGAGATGCAAAACACGAGTCACCACAGCGAGCCCGGAAGTGCTAGACTATTGCAACACGTATATATTGCATGCAATTGATGTGCTTGTGTCTTAATGGCCGAGGGAAGAAAGGGCAACGAGCCTCTATGCATGTATGTGTGGATGCGTGGTGGTTTAAAGGTGGATGTGGGTAGTCGTCAAGGAAGTAATGTGTGGATGTGGATGCGTGGTGGTTTAAAGGTGGATGTGGGTAGTCGTAAGGAAGTCATGTGTGGATGTGATGCGTGGTGGTTTAAAGGTGGATGTGGGTAGTCGTAAGGAAGTCATGTGTGGATGTGCTGTGGTGGTTTAAAGGTGGATGCGGGAGTCGTAAGGAAGTAATGTGTGGATGTGGATATGTGGTGGTTTAAAGGTGGATGTGGGTAGTCGTAAGGAAGTAATGTGTGGATGTGGATGCGTGGTGGTTTAAAGGTGGATGTGGGTAGTCGTAAGGAAGTCATGTGTGGATGCGTGGTGGTTTAAAGGTGGATGTGGGTAGTCGTAAGGAAGTCATGTGTGGATGTGGATGCGTGGTGGTTTAAAGGTGGATGTGGGTAGTCGTAAGGAAGTAATGTGTGGATGTGGATGTGTGGTGGTTTAAAGGTGGATGTGGGTAGTCTCAAGGAAGTAATGTGTGGATGTGGATGTGTGGTGGTTTAAAGGTGGATGCGGGAGTCGTAAGGAAGTAATGTGTGGATGTGGATATGTGGTGGTTTAAAGGTGAATGTGGATAGTCGTAAGGAAGTCATGTGTGGATGTGGATATGTGGTGGTTTAAAGGTGGATGTGGGTAGTCGTAAGGAAGTAATGTGTGGATGTGGATATGTGGTGGTTTAAAGGTGGATGTGGGTAGTCGTAAGGAAGTCATGTGTGGATATGGATGCGTGGTGGTTTAAAGGTGGATGTGGGTAGTCGTAAGGAAGTAATGTGTGGATGTGGATGCGTGGTGGTTTAAAGGTGGATGTGGGTAGTCGAAAGGAAGTAATGTGTGGATGTGGATATGTGGTGGTTTAAAGGTGGATGTGGGTAGTCGTAAGGAAGTCATGTGTGGATATGGATGCGTGGTGGTTTAAAGGTGGATGTGGGTAGTCGTAAGGAAGTCATGTGTGGATGTGGATGCGTGGTGGTTTAAAGGTGGATGTGGGTAGTCGAAAGGAAGTAATGTGTGGATGTGGATATGTGGTGGTTTAAAGGTGGATGTGGGTAGTCGTAAGGAAGTCATGTGTGGATATGGATGCGTGGTGGTTTAAAGGTGGATGTGGGTAGTCGTAAGGAAGTCATGTGTGGATGTGGATGCGTGGTGGTTTAAAGGTGGATGTGGGTAGTCGAAAGGAAGTAATGTGTGGATGTGGATATGTGGTGGTTTAAAGGTGGATGTGGGTAGTCGTAAGGAAGTCATGTGTGGATATGGATGCGTGGTGGTTTAAAGGTGGATGTGGGTAGTCGTAAGGAAGTCATGTGTGGATGTGGATGTGTGGTGGTTTAAAGGTGGATGCGGGAGTCGTAAGGAAGTAATGTGTGGATGTGGATATGTGGTGGTTTAAAGGTGGATGTTGGTAGTCGTAAGGAAGTCATGTGTGGATATGGATGTGTGGTGGTTCAAAGGTGGGTCTAGACAAGTAATGTGAGGATATCTGACGATATCGAGATGGATGTGGTTAGTACGGAAATAAGTGGTGTGTGGATTGTGTGATGGTTGAAAGAAAAAATGTTGTAAGTAAGAAATGTAAGTTAGTAAGTTTATAAGTAAGAAATGTGTGGATGTGTGATGGTTCGTTGTCTTAGATTGGATGTAAGGAAGTAAACGTAAGCAAGTAAGTAATCAAAGCTGCCCTTGATTAGGTCTATATTCGTGGTTGTGTTGGTCGCTTTAGATATGATGAGTTCATAAGTAAGAAAGCAAGATACAACAAAGTAATCAAGTCAGTCACCAATTACGTAAACAAGTAGGTTACCAATGTAATTTAAGCAAGTCAGGACAACGAGGGGTTAGAACTACCATTTTGGCAATATTGCAAGTGTCATTTCACTGCAACATATCGCTTCGGATTTGCATTGTCAGCGAAGTTATATGGTCCTGCAGTGTTCTCCGTAGACAGGATTGACTGTTGCCTTGTTAAGTCGGATTTACTGACTCTGCCAAAGACGAATTCGACCGAGAACCGTGCGAGATTATATGGACGTACGTTTTCAATTTGGTTTTCGTTTGTATTGGATAGTTTAGCGTTTGTGAATAATCAGATAGCATAGTAGAATAGATTGAGGGGACACATAGGAAAACAAAAATCACGAAAATACATACATATACACCCATAAACTCACACATATACACCCACACCCACACCCCCACACACACACACACACACACACACACATCATTTAATACGAACTCGCAGGTACAGAGACACTTTAATGCAAACAGACTCACAAAAAGGTTTTACATAACAGAACACCCACATACGTTTTCCCAAAACGCTGGGGTAAAATCCTTTGTTAACCGAGAAGAAATTGAGAGAGAGAAAAAGGGAAATAGGAAAGAAAGAAAGAAAGAAAGAAAAAAGGAGATGATACCAAATACTAAGGATAATGATGATGATGGTGAGGAAGATGGCGTTTGCGATAATGATGATAGGGATGATGATGATGATGGAGATTATAATGATGATGATGATGGTGATGGTGACGATGGTGATAACGACAATAATATCAATGGTAATAATAATAAAAATGAGAATGAGAATAATGATAATAATAATAATAATGAGAATAATGATAACAATAATAACAACAACAATAATAACAACAACAACAACAACAATAATAATAATAATAAGAATAAAAGTAATAATAATAATAATTATAATAGTTATACCAACAACAACAACAATGATAATAACAATCATACCAACAACAAAAACAACAATAATGATAACAATCACAATAGAAGATTCTCCAAATTCATTAATAAAAAACAAGTCATAAAAGGCTAGCCTCACTCCGTTCCACCAAAAGCAATTAATCATCCTCGTACACTTTTCCAATTATTATCTCCGTTGGTTTTCAACTCGTTTTTTTTTGGTGTCTTGAGCTCTGTGGATTTCTGGTGTTTATTTGTCTGTCTGTTTGTCTGTTTGATTCTTGGTTCAGTTCTTGGTTTGTTGTTATTGGTGTTGTTGTTTGGTTGGTGTAAGGAACATAAGGATAATAAGGATAACAATTTTGATGAGAATGATGATGATGATAATGATGATGATGATGATAATATGAATAATAATGACAATAAGAATGATGATGATAATAGTAATGATAATGATAATAATAATGATAATGATAAAAATAATAATAATATTGATAATAATGACAATAATAACAATCATTTTGATAATGAAAATTATATATATATATATATATATATATATACACATACCTTTTCTTCACGCATTTGTTTATTTCTTCAGTTTTTTTTTGTTTTCTTTTTGTAATCTACAGTGATGATACCACAATATTTTGCAACTCACACTTTAGTATCATAATGATACCCCTTTTATTTACAAGTAATGGTAATTCTATCTCCTTATATTTCTGTACAATTCGTAACCTACTTTGTCGAAATCAGGTTGAATACTCCTCACTTATCTTGCTTACTACCCGCGGATGACATGTAGTTAAACTATCCTGAGTTAGTGTTACACGTGTAATTTTCTTACTTTCTTTCTCGGTCTGCTCTTATGTCAGTTTCTTTGTTTTGTTTTAATAAGAAAAAAAATAATGGTAGTTTGATCAACCTATAATTCTCTAGGAATTAGTCGAAATCACGTGAATAGACCTGGACTGCTTTCTGTACCCAGTATTTTGTTTACGAGTCGTTATTGAGGGTAATTTGTGGTCGTTTTGGGCTCACTAAACTTTCACTGATATCTGGTAACCCTCTTCCTTTAAAACTGGGATCGAATTGTTATTATTATTATTATTATTATTATTATTATACCGGGCGTGTCAATGTATTTTTGCAATTGTTATCATCATCTTGTATGTGTGTATATTTTGTTTTAGTTTTTTTTTACTTTCATTATGATTTTTTTCTCTTTCTTCCTGAAATATGGTCATATTTACCTAGTAGGTATTAAATTTTAAAGTCTCATAATATACTTTTTCTTTTGTTCTCATTTTAGATCAGTTTCTCTGTTTTAATTTTGTGTGTGTGTGTGTGCGTGTGTTTGTATGTGTGAGAAAGAGAGAGAGAGAGAGAAAGTGAATTAATGAGTGTGTGTGCACACTCATTCATTGAGAGAGAGAGAGAGAGAGAGAGAGAGAGAGAGAGAGAGAGAGAGAGAGAGAGAGAGAGAGAGAGAGAGAGAGTGAGTGAGAGAGAGAAAGAGAGAGAGAGAAAGAGAGAGAGAGAGAGAGAAAGAGAGAGAGAGAGAGAGAGAGAGAGAGAGAGAGAGAGAGAGAGAGAGAGAGAGAGAGAGAGAGAGAGAGAGAGAGAGAGAGAGAGAGAGAGAGAGAGAGAGAGAGAGAGAGAGAGAGAGAGAGAGAGAGAGAGAGAGAGAGAGAGAGAGAGAGAGAGAGAGAGAGAGAGAGAGGTGTAAGGCACCGAATCACAGATAAATATGGAAATCTTGCAATATACAATAACATAATTTTTTTTTTTTTATTAACTGGGTAAATACTTTTAAGATCTTTTAATTCGTAATTGAATTATCTAACCATAAGGTCTCTCCCCTTCCAACCCCTACCGTGTCCCTCCTCTCCCCTACCCCCCTCCCTACACCCGTTTTCACCCTCCCGCTCTCACTCCTTCATTAACCCTCTTCCATTCCCCTTCGTCTCCTTTCTTTATCCACTCGTTTTCCTCTTTTCTTTTTCTACTATCTTCCCTCCTTACCTTCATTCCCTTCTTTTTTCTTCGCTTCTCTCTATTTCACTTTCCATGTTCCTCTATGCTATCCCTTTTCTCCCCTCTCTCTCTTCCCTAACCCCCCTCTCTCTCCTACTCCCTTCTCCCTCCCCTCCTCCTCTCTCCCCCCCTCCCCCTCTCACCTCCCTTCTCTCCTTACCCTTCCACGCTCTTTTTCCCCACCTCCCTCCTCCCTCCTCCTTACTTCCATCCTCTTCTCCCCCACCTCCCTCCTCCCCACTTCCATCCTCCCCCCCCAACCCTCCCCACCTCCCTCCTCCTTTCCCCCCCCCCCAACCCTTCCCCACCTCCCTCCCCTTTCCTTCCCCCAACCAGGTCCTCATCACCAAGCTCCGTTCCGCCAACACGGTCGAGACGCAACGCTACCGGAAAGCGACGAAGGCTCTGCTGGTGTTAATTCCTCTCCTCGGCCTCACCTACATGCTGCTCATCGCCCTGCCACAGGAGCTCGAACACGTCAGGGCCATTCTGCTGTCTACGCAGGTGAGGGGGTGGAGGGTGGAGAGGTGGAGGGGTGGAGGGGGGAGGGGGGAGGGGTGGAAGGGTGGAGGGGTGGAGGGATTTTGGGGGATGGGAAAGGGCCATCCTGCTGTCCACGCAGGTGAGGGGGTGGAGGGTGGAGGGGTGGAGGGGGTGGAGGGTTGAAAGGGTTGGAAGGGTGGAAGGGTGGAGGGGTGGAGGGGTGGAAGGGTGGAGGGGGGAGGGGGGGAGGGG
>NC_061849.1:29832403-29844903 GCF_019202785.1 Penaeus chinensis | reverse complement strand
TTGTGTTCTAAATGTCACTACACATTAAACAATAATGTCAATAAATAATCAAGAGCAATTGGGACATCCAAACGAATCAAAAATTACCTTGAAAATCATCGCCTCACGTTCATCTTATCAATACGTTCAAACGACTGTATATCAGCCATGTTTAGGGCATCGATTGTCTTGTACGCAGGATAAAGTCCCGCTTTCTGTGTACGGTTGTTCGTGCCGTACAAGAACCCGTCCTTAAGATTGAGATGGTTTGAGAAATAAAATGGCCACGTTTGTATGATGTCTCCTTCTTGCAGTTCTATTTCATCGCTCCTGTTCGAGAGGGAGATACATTGTTACATGTCGTTGCTTTAGCGTGGGAGTGAGGAAAATATAATTACTGTAATAGTGAGAATAATGAGAAGAAATGGTGACACTAATGAATGGTATCCTGAGCTATGTATTTCTATTTATTACACACACACATACACAAACACACACACACACACACACACACACACACACACACACACACACACACACACACACACACACACACACATATATATTAAGAGCCGTTCATTCACTGCAGGACATAGGCCTCTCTCAATTCACTATTGAGAGGGTATATGGCAGTGTCACCCTTGCCTAAATGGATGCCCTTCCTAAACAACCGCGGTTAGGCGCGCTAGCACTAGTGCCACGGAGGTGATTTCCCCTACGACACCTGTGTAATTATTATAACTATGATAATAATGATATAAATAATAATGATGATAATAAAAAATTATAATTATAATTATAATAATATTGTTAAAATTAATAATAATGGTGATAGTAAAAGTAGTAAATAATATCAATAAATTATCATATATATGATTATCCTAAAGAGGAAGTAAAGTAAGTAGAGAAGGCGAAGGGAAAGCGAAGAAAAGGAAAAGATAGAGGGGGGAGAGTAAGAGGACAGGGGGAAGGATGGGGGGAGGGAGAGGAGAGGGGGACAAGGGAACGAAGGAAATGGGGGGGGGGGTAAGGAGGAAGGGGAGGGAAATGAGAGGGGGATAAGGGAACGAAGGAGGGTGGGGGGTAAGGAGGAAGAGGAGGGAAGTGGGAGGGAGCAGATGCAGGGCTAAAAGGAGAGAATTTGAGGAAAATTAGGGAGTGAGAGGGAGTGGCAGAAAAGAAAGAAAGTTAAGTACTTAAGAGTTAAGTATTTATCAAGTAAAAAAACATAAACTTATATGAACACATCATAAAAGTTACATCAAACGAAGCGAAAGTGAATAGCAGAAAAAAAAAAAATATATATATATATAAAAGAAAGTAAAGGAAACAGAAAAAAATAACTGTTACTGCAGGAACAAAATGTGTACTTAGTAATAAACAATCAGTTCCTATGCTTTGTGATATTACTAACATAAGATAAGTGTGAAATACATAAGTATATCCTCATATCGTTTTCTAAAGTGTACGACATCTATAGGGAATTTGCATAAATAATCTGGGAAAACATTGGGAGCCACTTTTGTTACTCAGAGAAGCCAAGTGAGGTGTCTGAGTTGAACGGAAACAATTGGGAAGTAATTGGGATACAATGGATGGTAATGAATTGCATGTAAAGAGAAGAAATCAAGATGTATCCAAGATGCAGTAAAGTGCCATAAAAATCTCCCAAGCGTTTCCAGTGAAACCCACTGGTCCTTGGCTCTCTGCGACAGTTAAACTCAAAGCCTCCCCAGAACAGCAGTTAAAAATTCAAGATATGTATGCAGAATAACAGTCTCAAGATTTCCTGCATCTACTAGACTCAAGACTTCCTGTATGCAGCGGTTACATAAGTTAGTGAGGATGCTCATGAGAATTGGATTCACATCTATCAACCCATCTTGCAAGATAGTTCAAGGTCAAGAAGGATAGAAGAACGGTGTGAATGTTCGTGAGAATCCGATAGCAAGAGGATAACCTATGAAATAACTGGAGATCTCTGCTCTTTAAAGAAGCTCTTCATGTCTACAGGCGTCGCCAAAGGCTAGTGAACTTTTGACTAATAGGTACAAATTTGTGTTTAAAGTTCCATATAGGTCAGTGGCCAAATAACAGGTGTAATAATGAGTGCTACTGAAGAAGCTGTAGGTGACAAACCTCAGGTAAGTGAGGCTACTGAGACAATGAAGGGTGTTAGGAAAAAGGTTTTAACAGAAAAAGGGCGTGAGTTTCAAATAGCACAGCATATAAAGAGGTTATCATCTGCTAGGCTAGCATGGAGAAAGGTATTATCAGAGATATTACCAAGTCTTGATAGTGTTGTATGTTTGGATCAACTTAATGTTTGTAAAAAGGCAGAAGAGTTACAGTTTAAAGAAGTTGTAAATGCCTTTAACTTATTAATGGAAGTAGATCCAAGTTCTCAGGATGAATTGTTACAGGAGTTAGAATTTGAGACTGAGGAGCACAATAATGGTATGCATAAAATTGAGAGTAAAATGCATGAGTTAAAACAAGAAACAAAGTCAGTAAATTCACAAAATAGTAGATCATCAAAGCATTCCCATTCTACAAAGAGATCTATGCATAATGTTACACAGAGTGAAAGGTTACAAGCAGAATTAGCTAAGCTACAAATTGAGCTACAGCTTCATGAAAGGGAAACAGAGTTTCAAATGATCTTAAGAAAATATAAGAGGATCTTAAAGGAAAAAAATATGAGTAAAAAAGATTTCTTGCTATGAGAAATTGGCTTGTATCTCAAGAAGAAATGAAGAAAGCCAGTCTAGAAGACATTCAAGAAATGGCTGCTAAGGATGTATCAGGTATGGGTGAATTAGAGATAGAGCTGTCCAAATTAGAGAATACTTTCTTAAAAGCAAGCCCAGAGCTTAAGCCACAAGCAAAGAGTTTTGAGCCAAAAAGAGAGTTTAAAGATTTGAATGCATCATTTGGGCAAGATAGATCAAGTCAAGTTATAGACATTAATGTATTTAAAGATGTGGTAAATATTTTATCATCTAAAAGTAAAAGTGAATTGCCTAAGCCAGAACCAGAAATTTTCAGTGGAGATTTATTGGAGTTTCCAACCTGGTTTCAAACCTTTGAGATTTTTATAGAGTCAAGAGTTACAGAACCTGTGGAGAAACTTTTCTATCTAGGTCACTAGTGGGGAAGCTAAGGATGATATTAGAGGACTTCTACGTGTTCCCAAAGAAGCTTATCTTGAGGCTAAAAGTATATTAATGAATAGGTTTGATAATAAGTTTATTGTGGCAAATGCTTTTAGAAGGAAATTGAGTGAATGGCCAAAGACTTCAAATAAAGATGGTCATGCACTACAGAAATTGTCAGACTTCTTAAAGAATTGCTTAATAGTAATGAACACGACAGACTACCTTAATATTTTAAATCCTCAAGAAAATAGCAAAATGTTACAGAAGTTATCCCCAGCTCTTATAGATAGATGGAATTCTATAGTTTACAGATGGTTTGCAAGTGATGCAGGTTACCCTCCATTTTCAGTTTTTTTGTGAATTTATAGAAGTGGAGGCAAAGAAAGCTTGCCATCCAATTCCATCATATAGTGCAGTAATGGCAATGAATCAGAGTCATAATATTAATGTTTCAATAAGTAGTAAGAAGGGTAAACCAGAAATAAACAAGTTTGGGACCAAAAGGTATGTGACTAACTCAACAGGTTAAAAGAAACAGAGGTACATAGAGATGACAAGGGACAGAGTCCAGAGACACCATATTGTAACTTTTGCAAGGCTGATCATGATCTTGATAAATGTAAAGGGTTTAATGGACTTGATAATAAGGCAAAATTTGAATATGTCCAAAAATCATTTCTTTGTAGGGGTTGTTTAAAACATGGCCATATTATCAAAAACTGCAAAAGAAAGAATATATGCACAGTATGTAAGAGACGTCATCCAACATCTCTTCATGAGGCTATATTCTAAAGAATAAAAGAAAGGGAAGCCTTAATCAAAAGGTATAAGGAACAAGAAGCTGGATAAACAGTAACATTGTCAAATGAAACTAATGTAATTGAAAACAAAGTAAACTCCAGCAAAGTTGATGAGGAACTCAAAGATAGTGCAGTTTCCAATAAAATAAAGTTATTGAGAAAGTCAGAGGATTCCATGAGAGTACCAGTATGGATACATCATACATAGGGTGTTGGTTTATGCATTATTAGATGAACAGTCAGATGCATGTTTTATTAAAGAATCCACCATGAATGAGCCAAACATTCTAGGCTCCAAGGTACACCTGAAGTTAACAACAGTGACAGGTGAAGAAACAATTGAATGTGCAAAGACTAAAGGACCAATAGTATGTGGTAAAAATGAAAAGATAGAATTTGCACTTCCAGTCACCTATTCACAGAAGAATATACCAGCCAGACATGATCAAATTCCGAGGCCAGAAAGCGTAGAAGGATGGCCTCATTTACAGAGAATAGCAAACGAATTAATGCCCTATGATAGAAGTGTTGAAGTTGGGCTCCTGATAGGTTTAAATTGAATTCGTGCCATCAAACCAAGGGAGTTAATTCCTGGGACAGATGACGAGCCTTATGCAAGGAGAGCTTTGCTTGGTTGGAGTAAAATAGGGAGAGTCAATGGTGATTGTCAAGATACAAGCGACTCAGATTCAGTCCTAGCCAGCAAAGTAATAGTCAATAAAGTTATCATTAATGGTGATACAAAATGTAGCTTTCTTTACTCACCAACTAAAGTAAAAGAAATAATTGATTTTGCACAACTTAAAAAGTTATTTGAGCTTGATTTCAGGGAGACAGGAAAGATTCTCTTGAGAAAAATGAAAGATGGAATTCTTCAACTAAAAAATGGGCATTATGAGTTACCCTTTCCTCTTAAAGATGATAAAGTCAAGCTTCCTAGTAGTAAAGAAATAGCATTGTGTAGTTTGAGGAGTCTAAAGAGGAAGCTAAGGCAAAATAAGGATTTTCTACAAGACTATGTTGCATGTATGAAAGATCTCATAAACAAAGGCTATGCAGAAGAGGCACCATGCCAGGGTCTAAACTTCAATGATGGAAGAGTATGGTATATACCACATCATGGTGCGTATCATCCAAAGAAACCTGACAAAATTAGGGTAGTTTTCGATTGCAGTGCTGTGTATAAGAGTGAATCAATTAATAAGAATCTCTTACAAGGTCCGGATCTGACAAATAACTTAATTGGTGTATTGTGCAGATTTAGAAAGGAACATGTAGCAATTGCGTGTGATATAGAAGCAATGTTCCACCAAGTAAAGGTAAAGCCTGATCACAGAGACCTACTCCACTTTCTGTAATGGGAAAATGGAGATTCTGATTCAACAATCAAAGAATATAGAATGACAGTGCATTTATTTGGGGCTACATCTTCTTCAAGTGTAGCAAGTTTTGCAGTGAAAGCTGCTGATGATGATTATGCAGGGCAATGTGGAACAGAAGCTGCTTCCTTTGTTAAAAAGGAATTTTATGTAGATGATGGTTTAACATCTTTACCTACAACTGTAGAAGCCATATCTCTAATCAGGAATAGTAAAGCATTATGCTCGAAGGGTGGCTTCAAACTGCATAAGTTCTTGTCAAATAAGAAAGAAGTTCTAGAAGCAATAAGCTTAGAGGAAAAGGCTACAAGTTTAAAGAATTTAGACCTCTCTAGTGAAGCCTTACCAATAGAGAGAACTTTAGGAGTAGAATGGTGCATTGAATCAGACACATTCCAGTTCAGAATTAGTATTAATGACAAACCAATAACTAAAAGAGGTATATTGTCAACGGTGAGTTCTGTTATTGATCTTATGGGTATGGTCTCACCCTATATATTGATTGGTAATAGAATACTTCAAACCTTGTGTCAAGATGGAGTAGACTGGGATGATGACATATCAGATGACTTGAAACAACAATGGAGAAGATGGAGAAATTATTTGATTCAGTTGAAAGAGTTAAAGATTCCTAGATGCTATAAGCCTGATGAATTTAGAAAGGTCAACTCACTTGAACTGCATCATTTCTCTGATGCTAGCCAGAATGGTTATGGACAGTGCTCTTATTTAAGACAAGTAAGTGAGCAAGGACAAATTCATTGTGCACTTGTCATGTCAAAGTCTAGAGTGACACCATTGAAGCCTATAACAGTTCCTAGGTTAGAACTAACAGCTGCAGTCGTAGCCGTTCGAATTAGTTCTATGCTAAAGAGAGAGTTAGGTTTCCAGGAACTAAAGGAATACTTTTGGACTGATAGCAAAGTCGTATTTGGCTACATTTCAAACGAAGCAAAGAGATTCCATGTGTTTGTTGCAAACCGAGTGCAGCATATTAAAGACCACTCTTCAATGGAACAATGGAAATTTATTGAGTCAGCTCAAAATCCTGCTGACGCTGCTTCACGTGGGTTGTATGTAAAGGAGCTGATTGAACATTGTCTATGGTGGAATGGACCAAACTTCCTCTGGGAACCTGACTATAATGCTAATCCATCATTTGTAAATGTAAACGTACAAGAGAATGATCCAGAGGTCAAGAAAATTTTGTCATATATAACCCAAACCAAAGAGAGCACTTCAATTCTTCCAAGACTTGAATTTTTTTCTGATTGGCACAGGGCAAAGAAGGCTGTTGCATTGTGTTTACGCCTTCAATGTAGATTCAAGAACCCTGGGAGAGCAACAGTCAACGAAGAACTGACTGAAAACAAAGAATCCAAATACACGTCACCTAGTGTAACAGAATTTGTGGAAGCTTAAAAAAATGAAATCATAAGGCAAGTCCAAAATGAAGCTTTCCAAAAGGTGAAACAATATTTACAATGTGCAAACAATGACAATGAAGATGCCAGGAAAAGAAGCAAAACCTTACAGAAAGCAAGTTACATTTACTCACTTGATCCCTTCATAGATAAAAATAACATCTTAAGGGTAGGTGGCAGAATGAGACATGCAGAATTTGCTGCAAGCAATAAACATCCAGTAATTCTGCCAAAGGATTCACATATAGCAGAAATGATAGTGTGTCATTACCACCGGAAAGTTCATCACCAAGGAAGAGGAATAACATTGAATGAGTTAAGGGCATCTGGTTATTGGATCTTTGGAGGTTCATCAGTGGTAGGTAGACATATTTCAAGATGTGTCATATGTAAAATATTGAGAGGCACATTTCAAGAACAGAAAATGTCTGATTTGCCACCAGAAAGACTTGAACCTGCACCCCCATTTACCTACTGTGGGGTAGATTACTTTGGACCATTCTTTGTTACAGAAGGTCGCAAGAAGGTCGAGAGATACGGTTTTTTGTTTACTTGTATGGCTTCAAGGGCAATCCATCTAGAAACAGCAAATACACTGGAGACTGATTCATTCCTCAATGCATATCGACGTTTCATAGGAAGACGTGGCCCAGTTCGTCAACTCAGATCAGACCAGGGCACAAATTTTGTTGAAGCTAAATATGAACTTCAGCAATGCTTGCAAGAAATATATCAAGAGAAACTAAAAGGGGAGCTTTTAAAAGAGAACTGTGACTGGATTACATTTGAAATGAATATCCCTCACGCCAGTCATATGGGTGGAGTATGGGAAAGACAGATCCGTACTGTGAGGATTATACTAACAGCTTTATTATACCATCATGGAAGACAATTAGATGAGTCACTCAGAACCTTTATGGTTGAAGCAGAGACCATCGTGAATAGCCGACCCCTGGCAGTTGACAACATCAGTTCTCCATATTCATTAGAACCATTGGCACCAAATCAGTTGTTAACAATGAAAACAAAGGTTGTGCTCCCGCCACCTGGAACGTTCCAATCTTATGACCAGTATTCAAGAAAGAGATGGCGAAGAGTTCAATATCTTGCTAATGAATTTTGGAATAGGTGGAGAAAGGAATATGCTCAATTGCTTCAGTGCAGGAACAAGTGGCCTTCAGTTATCAAAAATGTTAAGGTAAATAATATTGTCATTGTAAAGGAACAAAATTTACCAAGGAATTCTTGGAGACTTAGTTGTGTATCTGAGGTAATGCCATGCAAAGATGGTCTTGTAAGAAAGGCAAGGATAACAATGGCTGATTCCTTGCTAGACGCATTTGGAAGACCAATCTACAAATTCATATTGTTGGTTGAATCATAGTGGAAGTGGGGTGTCCCCGCCAAAGAGCCTATTTAAATATCAAAATTGTGCCAACAATTTATAGTTCCTCGGTAGTATAGATACTAATTCCACATTTTGCTCATTTAAGTATAATGTAACTAGAGTTTAAGGTAAATTGTTTATACAATTTAGGGGAGCCATGTTACTGCAGGGACAAAATGTGTACTTTAGTTATAAACAATCAGTTCCTATGCTTTGTGATATTACTAACATAAGATAAGTATGAAATAGATAAGTATACCCTCATATCGTTTTCTAAAGTGTACGACATCTATAGGGAATTTGCTTAACTAATTTGTTACTCAGAGAAGCCAAGTGAGGTATCCGAGTTTAACGGAAACAATTGGGAAGTAATTAGGATAAATTGGATGGTAATGAATTGCATGTAAAGAGAAGAAATCAAGATGTATCCAAGATGCAATAAAGTGCCATCAAAATCACCCAAGCGTTTCCAGTGAAACCCAACTTGGCTCTCTGCGACATATACATATACATAAGGTTCAAGTAAAATCAAATAATGAACGATTCGTAAATACACCATTCTTCAGATGAAACAAACACACTATTTCGTCTCATTGCCTAGAACAGCACTATACTTATCTGACAAACCTAAATATCAGGTAAGGCTCATATTCTGTCACACGTAAAACGTATCAGACGCTTTCCTATACAAAATAAGGGTGATGTTGGTTTCTGGTCAATATTCTTTATTTAGATTGCATATATTCTAATTACAAAAATAAATAAATCAATCAATGTAAATAAATAAATAAATAAATATAAATAAATAAATAAATAAATAAATAAAAACAAACAAATAAATACTATTGGTCAAATAACAGCTACAAATATATGTAAAATGCAAGGAAACCGTTAATGAGGACGAGGACGGGAAATAACTTTATAATACTATCGGTGTTGAAAGGATGATAAGCTATATTCGAGTACCATGCATCTGCCAAGGACTATCTCGTGTATAGGTCTTTCATAAATTTACCTGTATTAAGTGAACACTTGTAAAAGTGCCAGGAATTCGAACACAACCAGAAAGGCAAATAATGGTAGAGAAGTTAATACAAATTCATGTTTCGAAGTTGCAGAGATAGAGATGAAAGCAGAAATATGAGAACAGGTTATAAATGCCTAAGATTCCAAACGGCAAAAATATTTTTATGACCTTTCAAGAGCCTGATATGATATATAAAAAATCCGGGTAATTTAGTATCAGGCTGGTTAATTACGTATTCATACATGCATCTATACATAATACATACATGTATATATAAATATACATATATATGGATGTGTATATACATAATTGTTTATATATATCTATCATATATATATATAGATACTTATACTTTAGATGTATATATACATATACAGATATACATATAAACAAATATATGAATTATGGGCAACTTCAGAGAAAGAGGAAGGGAGAGAGGAGAAAAAAAATCTAAAAAAAAAATTGTCGTGCTCTATCACACCTTTGTTTTACACCTAAAATTATGTTCCAAATGTCACTACACAGTCAACAATAATATCAACAAATAATATAAATAATTGGGAATCAAAAATTACACTGAAAATCATCGCCTCACGTTTGTTTTATCAATACGTTCAAACGACCGTATATCAGCCATGTCTAGAATATCGAGTGTCTTGTACACAGGATAAAGTCCCGCTTTCTGTGTACGGTTGTTCGTGCCGTACAAGAACCCGTCCTTAAGATTGTGATGTTTTGAGAAATATAATGCCAATGTTTTTATCATGTCTCCTTCTTGTGGTTCTATTTCTTCGCTCCTGTTCGTGAGGAAAATACAGTTATATGTCGTTGCTTTAGCGTGGGAGTAAGGATAATATAATTATTGTAATGATGAGAATAATGAGAAGAAATGGTGACATTGGTGAGTAATATCCGGTATTTCTATATATTAATACATACATATATATATACATAATACACACAAATAAACACACGCACAATAAATATGTAATCATAATCATTGAGGCGCTAACGTCGACGGGGGCGCATAGCTACATCCACCCTTCGTTTCCACCTACGAGGGTCCCTCATGGCAAGCCGCCAGGCAGGGGCCCGGCCCATCTCTAGCTCTTCACAACGGTTTCGATCGATCTGCCCAAGCTACGACTTCCTAGGTCGTCCCACAAGCCACCTCCACCCAGGGTTGTTTCGAGCAGACATCCTGGAGAGCAGCCTGAGTTGGCAATTGTGGATTGTGCATGTAACAGGTCCTGTACCAGTCTCATGGTGCAACCGTTGGTTAGACACATGGTCCCGCTAACTGTACCCTATGATCCGGTCCAAGAATCTGTTACAAAAGGCATCAAGACAAGATTCCAAAGCACAAGACAGCATCGAGGTTTCACAACCATAGAGCAAAACTGGCAATATCAAGGCCTTGAAGACCTGTAGCTTGGTCCTTCTACATAGGTACCGACATCTCCAAATGCTCTTGTTGATCGGATTCATGGCTCCTGCTGCCAGGCCAGTCCGTCTACTGACTGGCCAGAGTCATGAACTGCACTACTGATGTATAGAATGTTCTCACCGCATGCACCAACTGAACAGGATATCCTAGCAGGCCCACAAAGTTCTGGATCTTGGCCTTGGTCCAGATGACCTCTTGCCCCAGGGACTTAGCTTCATTGCTAAAAGCATCAAAAGTCGCCACTAGGGTTTTCAGACTCAGAGAGAATAGCAATATCATCAGCAAAGTTAAGGTCTGTAACCTTGATATTGCCACAGTGACTTTGGAGAGAAGCTCTACCCAGCATCCAGTTCATGCAACTGTTGAAAGGTCTTGGTGCAAGAATACAAGAATAAGTCTTGCATCGATCCTGAACTAATAGGGTAAAAGCTCAACAGTCCCCCACCACATTTAACAGCAATTCCAGTGCCGGTATACAGGACTGCTATTAATCCAATAATCCTTGTTGGAATATCTCTAAATCTTAGGATCTCCCAGAGTGATTCGCGGTGCACCGTATCAAATGCCTTCTTGAGGTCGATGTAAGCCACAAGCAGCCCACATCTAAACTCACGTCAGTGCTCTACACTGACTCGTTTGCTAGGATATGGTCTATTGTGGACTTACCAGGAGGGAATCCAAATTGCCTAGCCCTCTGGTGCCTGATACGTCCCAGAAGGATGTGAGCGAGAACCTTGCCCGTTATACTTATTAATGTAATGCCTCAGTGATTGCTGCAGTCCCACTGATCCCCTTTCCCATTCCAGAGAGGGATGACCACACCCCTCAGCATGTCAGGGGGAATGGTACCAGTCTGCTAGAAGGCAGACATACAGCATACAAGCCACTTGCCATAGGATTCTCAACCAGCCTTTACCAATTCAGCTGGGATTCTGCAGACACCCGCTGCTCTACCAGTCTTCAGCTTGGAGGTTGGATCCTCGCTGATGGGTGGATCTGGCAAAGGAATCTCGACACTACCCGCGTCCAAGTTAAATGTTGGTGGATCAACCAGGTGCAACTGCTCAAAATACTCAGCACAACGCACCCACACCCTAACAGAATCTGAGATTATCTGGCCGCTTGAGGAGTGAACTGCAATCAGCTGTTAGGAGGGCTTGGAGTTCAGCTTTTTCAGGGCTTGGTAGGCAAGATGAAGGTCATTTACTAGAAATTGGCTTTCGCCCTCCGCTGCAAGATTTCTGATAAACTGTTCCTGGTCCCTTCTCAGCAGTGACCTAGTCCTGCACACCAGGGAATGATGTAAGTTGCAATCCCCTGACAGTCGAGCCTCACAAAAAGCATCTGTGGCTTCCAGTGTCTCCTGTAAGTTGAAATTCTGCCTTGTTTTTAGGCATTCACCAATCAATTCAAGCCCCTGAGTGCTGCAAAGCGACCAGAGATAGCTTCAGCACACCCCCGGGCACACTCCCCCTCCCTCACCTTAGGGTGTTCATTGGAGTGACATGAGGTTTTGAAGTGGACCCGGAGAGTAACCACAGCTAATCTATGATCAGTTCCACAGAACTTGGCGCTCCGATACTCTTTCCAGCGAGGGCTAACAAGGATGTGGTTGATCTCCTTGGCCATATTAGAACACTGATACCAAGAGCCAGAAATAGTCAATTTCTGTCTGTCACAGGTGCAAGTTTGGCAAGTTTGGCATAATAATCATGATAATGGTGATGCAGATAATAACAATAGTAGTAACACTGATAATAATAATAATAACAACAACAACATTAGCAACAATATAAGCAACAACACAAATAGCAATAAAAACAATGATAATACTAAATATGATAATAATGGAGTTAGAACAGAATACTCACAGAATCGTAATATGATGCTCGCGCGTGG
>NC_061849.1:29802403-29804903 GCF_019202785.1 Penaeus chinensis | reverse complement strand
TGTGCACCGATCTGAGAAAGCAAAAAAGAAAATACAAAGAAAAGAATTCTCGGATTTCAGTAAACAACAAAAACAAAGACAAAAAACACCAAGAACGAGGTAACAAAAAATATGAGTAACAAGAATATTTAGAAGAACAGGCATGGTAGGAAGTACCTGAAGACCATATGTAATAATAATAATAATAATAATAATAATAATGTTAATAAAACTGCGACGAAAACAAGAACAAAGATAACAATAGGCGTAAATCAGCAATGACAACAACAAAAGCAACAACAAAAAAGCATCATCACCATCATCATCATCCACAACAACAACATCAACATCATCTTTATTACCACCATCATCATCATCAACACCACCACCATCATCAACAACAAGAACACTACCATCATCATCCACAACATCATCTTCATCACCATCATCATCAACACCACCGTCATCATCAACAAAACATCAACGCCATCTTCATCACCATCAACACCACCGTCACCACCACCACCATCAACAACAACAACACCATCTTCATCACCACCATCATCACCATCAACACCACCATCACCATCAACACCACCGTCATCACCATCAACACCACCATCACCATCAACACCACCGTCATCATCAACACCACCGTCATCACCAACAACACCACCATCACCATCAACACCACCGTCATCACCATCAACACCACCATCACCATCAACACCACCGTCATCACCACCACCACCACCACCACCACCACTATCAACAACAACAACACCATCTTCATCACCACCATCATCACCATCACCACCACCATCACCATCAACACCACCGTCATCACCAACACCACCACCACCACAGAAACGAATCTACCTGCCGTCCACATCCTCCGATACTACGGGTAGACTTAAAAGGTTCTCCACAAAGGCTGCCAAGCAAGGAAAGTGTAAATGTCAAATCTCGAGACATGTTAACAATGTGGTAGAGGTTGGTGCTTGAATGTCCCCATTTTTTTTCTCGAGATAGACTAAAATAATGGGGGGTGATGGATGGTTTGGAGGAAGGGAGGACGACGGGAGGGAGGGAGGGAGGGAGGCAGGAAAGAAAGGGGGGAGGAAGGGAGGAAAGAAAGGGGGGAGGAAGGAAGGGAGGAAGGGAGGGAGGGAGGGAGGCAGGGAAGGAGGGAGGGAGGGAGGGAGGGAGGGAGAGGGGGGAGGAAGGGAGGAAGAGAGGGGGGAGGAAGGGAGGAAGGGAGGGAGGGAGGGAGGGAGGCAGGGAAGGAGGGAGGGAGGGAGGGAGGGAGGGAGGGAGGGAGAGAGAGAGAGAGAGAGAGAGAGAGAGAGAGAGAGAGAGAGAGAGAGAGAGAGAGGAGAGCAGGAGAAACTAAATTTTATCACAAAGTGAAGAGATATACATTTAGAAACATTTAGTCGTTTCATAAAACAACGCAACTTTACTTCAAAATATATACTGTTAAAGGCAAACTTATTTACAGATACTTATAGTGTAGGAAAATAACATAAGCTCACTCATAATACACTGTTTAATAGAAATGCACTTTAGACCAATAAAAGACTAATTCTTACACGGCATTTTGAAACAAATGCATAACTTAATACCTAATTTAATAACCAACAAAGCACAATTAATGCAATCAACTATGGAACATTGCAACCCAGCTTAGACTATACTACCCCATGCATTCATAACAACATATATAATCAAAAGCATTTCAGCTTCTAGGAAAACAGCACATCTTACTTTATACATTAGCCAAGCATGCAATGTTATTATGCGCTTATTTACATACATTTTGCTGCAGGAAAGCTACCCTGTACAAAACATGTTCAAATATACATGCCATATACGCTTGGAATTAAACAGACAAATAAGAGTACACATTAACAACAGCTATGTACATTTTTTTTCCATGAAAAGTATCATTAACATAACTCATCGAGCCCGCAAAAAACACGTTATATTTTTCGAATATCATTTCGTAGAGAGATACAAATCTCAGACAAACAAACATTAAAGCGTTTCTCAGTTCTACGTAAAAATTGTCATCGGAGAGAATATTCACCCCATCCTCTATTTACCCGACCCGAAAATACAATAAACGCAAAAATGATCTTAGAAGAACATTCTCGTGAATCTTCAGGTTTCAGAATCCCTATCCTAAATTGAGCGTAAACCGTTTCTCCCTTGTCATACGTTTCGTTACGTTAGCTTGTGTCTTTACCTTTATTTGTGGCCTTATGTTAATTTCCTGGAACAAAAGCTGTTTATGAATGTAATATAGATTCCCCGGCAAAAAAATCAACCTGTGGTTTTAGTTGAATGTTATGCAACAGCACAGCAGCTGGGTTCAGCATACAATACTTGTTAAGGATACCTGCCATTGTCTAAGTTACATGGTTCCGGAAACAACACATCCCATCTTAGTCTCTAAACAGCAAATGGAGCAAGTGGAGCAGAGAAAGCTTATAAACTCACAATGAAATATCTCAGGGCG
>NC_061849.1:29782403-29787403 GCF_019202785.1 Penaeus chinensis | reverse complement strand
TTCAATTTCCCTTTATGTAGAGAGGAAAAAATCTTCGGCAGGAACTTCGCTGGCGTTATGAAGAGAAAATACATTTTACATCTGCGGTCGAGGTTCCTGCTTTTCTGTGCGTCTTGAGATTTCCAATGTGTATTAGATTCTGCTTTTTATCTTGCCAGAGTAATTCCTGAAGCATGTGAACTGCAGCTAATGAAAGGGGCTCTGTGGTGTCTATTTCACGGTCACATTGTTGTTGTATTTTAGTCACATAAAAAAAAAAAAAAAAAAAAAAATAGATTGTTTTTATTTCCTACATTGATTTTAGAATTAGTAAAAAGTCATCGCGTTATAACATTGTCTTTCGGGAATCAACCACAATTAACAACAGATCAATGTATTCATGGAAACCAGGACGCTAAGCCTATTAGTGAGGACATCGTGTGTATATTCCCCTTTCCAATCAATAAACAGATTTCATTAATCAGATATAGGGAATGCAATCAAAATCTTATTAATGAAAAGATCTCCATTCCTAGTTATTGCTTATTCACGTTTTTTTACCTTGATAAATTGATAATCAGCCGCGTAACAATACATAACTGTATATATTATGTATATATATTTGTATGATATGAACTTTAATATATGTTTTAGATGTAATGTATTTCACTCAGTTCTGTTTTGATATTATCTCTATGTTTTCTTCGAGATAAAAACTTTTATCCAAGATATGTAATTCATAGTCTCATCATCAAGACGTTTTATTGTTCTTTCCACTTTACAATACACTATGGTCGTTGATGCCATTTCAGATGCATTGCATTTAAAAAGGTTATATGTAATATCCACAGGCGATTTAAGTACATGACACAATATCAATAACAATAATAACTAATAAACTGCTCTGCCATTAATCAAATTCAGTCAAACCCTTAACTGATTTATATTGATTGTTCCTACACCGTATTGAGATTCTCTCCCTTTTCCCCTTAGAATAATTGAATTAGGAAACCATGAAATTGACTTGCATTAAACAGTGCCGTCACAAAGCATATGTGCGTGTGTGCAACCATGAAGAAAATAGGAGAGGCTAAATCTCCCTGGGAAGCTGTGAGTTCTGACTCTTTGTCTCTAGGATCATTAGACAGACGCTTCCGTTGATTCTCAGATCCTTAGCTTGTCTCTTAGGTAGTATTAGATCATATCCTAGACAGATTCTTAAAGGAGCTCTTTGGATGACTTTTGGGCAATTAGATAGACTTGAAGACTTTTTACCTGCCATTTAGATAGACTCATAGCCTCTTAGAAGAGTCTTGGACAGATTCAGGGATAGACTTTTAGATGGATAGGCTCTTTGGACTTTTCTTTTGTAAACACATTCTCCCTTGTTCCTTTTCTTGTCACAGACCTGTCCTTCCCCTCATCTACCCATAACCCTATCCCTCCGTAACCAAACCTCCTGCAAATACCCCCTTCCCCCTCCCCCAACGATAACCAATAACCTCTTTTGGCTCCCTATCCCTCTGCAACGCAATCCTATCCACCCATATATCATCTTATCCACACCCTCTCAGTTCCCTCTCTATCCCTCCACCCATAGATGCCCTATCACCCACTCTACCCTCTCCTATCCCTCCCTCTTTACCCCACATATCTCTGTCTCTTTCTCTCTGTCTCTCTCTCTCACTCTATCCCCCTCTCTCTCTCTCACTCTACCCCCCCCCTCTCTCTCTCTCTCTCTCTCTCTCTCTCTCTCTCTCTCTCTCTCTCTCTCTCTCTCTCTCTCTCTCTCTCTCTCTCTCTCTCTCTCTCTCTCTCTCTTTCTTACGAATATTAAAAAAGTTCCTGAAGAGAACAATATAAACTGGCCTCACCGTCCCAACGAAAGTCATATTTCCAAACACAGTCGTACTCTTCACGTCCTCAATCAATGTCAAAAGAGTTTTACATTACGCTAATGAAGATTACGTAAGTTGTTGGATAAGAGATTACTAAGAAGAAACTACTTTGTGTCTTGTGGAGTTGTATGGAGGATGGAAAGACGCGAGAAAAGTGTGACAGTTTAAAAAAATGAAAGTGAAGTGACGGGGGAGAGATTAATAGAGGGGATCAATGGAAGAATAAAAGAAAAATGAGTGAAGGCGAAGAAAAGGAGAAGAGAAAGAAGGGAGAGGATGATAATGGGATGCAAAATGAAGGATAAAGAAGTAGAAGGCAATAGAAGAAGATGAATAAAGAAGAAAGAGAGATAAAAAACAATATAGTGAGCAATGAAAGGGAAGTAGAAATAAAGAAAGAGGGGGATAAGAAGAATAGATAACACAAAAGAGGGAGTAAGAAGAGATAACGAGGAAATATAAAAAAAATAGAAATGAAATGAAAGAAAAAAAAAGGTCACCAAAATTACAAAAAAAAAAAAAAAATATATATATATATATATTATAATTATAATATGAATTTTACAGATACTGATATCCATTCCTATTCTTAACGAACGAAATAAAACTAATTTATATTATAATCATTACAAATCCTCTACAGTCATCTATAACATCGAAGAAAATTTGATCACGTTAGCTGTGTGTGCAAGATACCTGCAATTGCCTTGGAGCGTCTCAACATTCCAAAATCAATAGGAACTCCAGGGAAGGTGCAATGTGTAGTGATTCTATTTATAGCACGATTGTATTCAATAGAGAAAGGGGGAAGGGAGGGAGAGTGGAATTGGCAGAGAGTGAAAAAGAGAGCGGAAGAGGGATCGGGAGGTGGGGAGAGAGGTAGGGAGGGAGAGGGAGAGAAAGAAGGAAAGAGAGAAAGAGGGAGAGAGAGAGAGGAAGAGAGAGAGAGAGATAGAGAGAGAGAGAGAGAGAGAGAGAGAGAGAGAGAGAGAGAGAGAGAGAGAGAGAGAGAGAGAGAGAGAGGAAAAGAGAAAGAGAGAGGGAGGAGAGAGAGAGAGAGAGAGAGAGAGAGAGAGAGAGGGAGGGAGGGAGGGAGGGAGGGAGGGAGGGAGAGACAGTGAGAGAGAGAGAGAGTGAGAGAGAGAGAGAGATAGAGAGAGCGAGAGAGAGAGAGGCGGATAATAATGATAATAAGAGAGTGAGTGAGAGGGAGAGAGAGAGAATATTGAAGGATTTTCCTTCTAAAGAAATTAATGAAAATCGCAAACCACACAGGAAAGAAAAAAATCAAATAAAGCTGACAACAATAACAAAGCTTTAACCTTAATGCCGGTAAACTATAGCAAAACAAAAACAAACCAAAATTTATATATATAAACTAAAAAAAGAAGAAGAAAAAAAAGTATTTACAAAGCCATGACAAGGCACCCCCCCCCCCCATATTCTCCATTCTCGTCTGCCTTCGCCCCACCCCCCCACCCCAACCCTCCTAACATTTCCTTTCTAAATAGCCAGGACACAAACATCGAATACCTGCTTTTATTTTCTCTTTTCTTCCTCCCCCTTCTTTCTTCTTCGGTGCTGTTGTTATTGTTGTTGCCACGTCGTTATTACACAAGCGGTTGTTTACTCGAGATTGTAGTACACAATTCTGTTTACTCGCTCTCCCTTTCTTTCCCTTTCTCCTTCTTCTCTTACCACCCCCCCTCCCCTCTCTCTCTCTCTCTCTCTCTCTCTCTTCTTGTTCTTCTTCTTCTTATCCGCCTCTCTCTCTCTCTCTCTCTCTCTCTCTCTCTCTCTCTCTCTCTCTCTCTCTCTCTTTCTCTCTCTTCTTCTTCTTCGTCTTCTTCTTCTTCTTCTTTCCGTCTCTCTCTCTCTCTCTCTCTCTCTCTCTCTCTCTCTCTCTCTCTCTCTCTCGCTCTCTCTCTCTCTTCTTCGTCTTCTTCTTCTTCTTCTTTCCGTCTCTCTCTCTCTCTTTTTCGTCTTCTTCTTCTTCTTCTTTTCCGTCTCTCTCTCTCTCTCTCTCTCTCTCTCTCTCTCTTTCTCTCTCTCTCTCTCACACACTCTCTCTCACTCTCTCTCTCTCTTTCTCTCTCTCTTCTCTCTCTCTCTCTCTCTCTCTCTCTCTCTCTCTCTCTCTCTCTCTCTCTCTCTCTCTCTCTCACTCTCTCACTCTCTCACTCTCTCTCTCTCTCTCTCTCTCTCTCCCTCTCTCTCTCTCTCTCTCTCTCTCTCTCTCTCTCTCTCACTCTCTCACTCTCTCACTCTCTCACTCTCTCTCTCTCTCTCTCTCTCTCTCTCTCCCTCTCTCTCTCTCTCTCTCTCTCTCTCTCTATCTATCTCACTCTCTCTCTCTTATTATCCTTATTATCCTTCTCTCCCTCTCTCTCTCTCTCTCTCTCTCTCTCTCTCTCTCTCTCTCTCTCACTCTCTCTCTCTCTCTCTCTCTCTCTCTCTCTCTCTCTCTCTCTCTCTCTCTCTCTCTCTCTCTCTCTCTCTCTCTCTCATTTTTATGTTTTCCATAACAGCAGTTGCTACGACCGGAGCATGAGACAAGACGTTGAGGGGTAGGTAGCCAGGTAGCTTACAATTCCCTTGTGTATTCCACCCACAGCGACCTTAAACACTCACCCAGCATTAATCCCGAGTAGATTAACGCCCTGACATGAAGAACAGGTAACTTTTCAACACTTGGGGCTTTATTTTCCATTCAATCTTTCGTTCGTAGATTATGTGAAAGGCTTGTCGCAAGGCCAGTATTTTGAGGGATAGTTTGTCTCGACAGAATTGGTGGATATGTTATGCCAATTTTAATTCCCTCTATGTTTATTGGAATCCTAAGAACAGATATCAATATCTGGTAGTTTGCAGATATGGTAACCATAGATATCTGATGAGGTAAGTTGTCCCCTTTAAACTCGCGGTGGGTAACTCTGGGTACATCGTTTTCACATGAGACCCAACGGTGCATTAGCCCGTGACCACCTAAATCCATAAATTTTATCTTCCTTTTCCTTTTTGCTTTTACCTCGCCTCTTCTTACTCCTGCCTTTCCCCTGATCTCCGATTCACACTTACTCTCCTTGCCACCTCTCGCCCTTACCTTCCAGTTATTCTTCTTCC
>NC_061849.1:29774903-29777403 GCF_019202785.1 Penaeus chinensis | reverse complement strand
CACTAACTAATTCAGCTTAATCAGTGCAAGAGATTAAGTAGAATTGCTTAATGAATATGACTAGAGTTATTAAAAGTAAATTTCGGAAATGAGAAAATGTGTAAGGACAATAATATTTTCAAATTCATAAGGAGGTTGTATCACACTCATGCTCATTTAAAGAAATAATAAATACATTCCATAACAATTGTTGATGGAATCACTATAATATGTCTAGAGAAGAAGAGAGAAATGCATTTTATAATAACTAATTGTTCATGAAGTTATTATAAATTCTCGTGTAAAGTTGGACGTACGTTTATACAATTATTTCTTTGGATTGCATAATATATATATATATATATATTGTAGGGTACTGTATTCACACGTCACCTCTATTTCACTGGAACGTGCGAGAGAGCCAGAAAAAAGATAAATAAATAAGTAAAATAAAAAATAGATAAACTAGTATTTTACACAGTAAGAGAGAGAGGGCTGACCCCCCCCCCCCCCCCCTTCAGGTAACTTCTTAGGTAGCTTCTCCTCCTCATGCTTTTTCCTTCTGGCTTGAAGCTCACTACCATGGCTTTAATTATCCTTCTTTTTCTGCAGAACTTTAATTACTTTAGTAATATAAGAGGTGGGTACATGATCAAATATATTCTGATATTACTGAACTTTTTTTTTTTTTCTGTGCGCTTTTGAATCTCGAGAAAGTTGCAAAGAGGATATGAGTTCTTGAAAAAAAAAAAAATAAAAAAAATAAGGAGAATTCTATATATATATTATAATGTATATGTATATATATGTATAAATATCTGTATATATACATATATGTGTATATATATATGCATATATATGCGTATGTATATATGTATATATATAAATATATATATTCATTTATTTATTAATCTATAGTTATTTAGACACACACACACACACACACACACACACACACACACACACACACACACACACACACACACACACACACACGCACACACACGCAAACACAAACACCCACACACACAAAAAAAAAAAAATACACACACACATACACACACATATATACATACACGCACGCACGCAGGCACGCACGCACACACACACACACACACACACACACACACACACACACACACACACATATATATGTATATATGTATGTATATGTGTGTGCGTGTGTTTGTGTAGACAAACTGAAAAAGGAAGATTAGAGAACTGGATTCTGAGAAACGATAATTACGAAAGGAAAAAGACATTATTTCTGCATCTGCCAAGTCTCTCCGTCTGCTGTACCTCGACCCCCCGTTTGCCTGGTGAAGAGGCCCGGTCATGGGGCTTTGTTGATGCCGTGCTTTTGTGCTACGTAATTACTCCCTTCTGTTCTTTGCACTTTTTTTGTCCATTTTACGTATTTTCTTTTTCTTTATATAGTAGATTTTTCATTGATATACATAATTTTATTATGAATATACTTGATTGCTCATGTGTTGTTTCACATCTTCTCTACAAGTATAGATTTTCGTTCTCATATCGAAAATAACAATTTGAAAAGTGAAGTATTTAAAAGTTATTGTATTGTTGATTATTATGGTCATTATCCTTGTTGCTATTGCTGTTTTTCTTATAATTGCTATATGTAATGTTGCAGGTCTTCTAATCAGTACTTTCCTCATTTTTTGTTGTGATGATTATCATTGTGATCATTATTAACCCAATCTGCACGGATGGCAAGAATACATGCCATTTCCACTGTAATATAAGTTTATTTATTGTGTTTACATATAAATGGCTCTACAAGTGCTTAGTCACCAAGGAGTCAGTTATTAATCCTACCTATCTCACCTGTTTATCCTTTTCATTGACTTTTGGAAAGGGTCTTTTGCATTATTTCATTGTCTTAAATGTTACCAAGATTTGAATAACAATTTAATGATCACAATATCAATAACAGTAACAACAGTATTGCTATCAATTGTATTAAAAAGAAAAACACATTTTCCCGCCAGTTCAAGAAAAGGGGAAATCAGGATCGGTCACAAGGGTTACTGATAGGCTCCATGCTGGCGTAACACATGTGGAGCCATCTGTATGTAACAAAATTCACAAAAATCTACAGGAGACAGAACATAAATCTACGGTAGTTGGGTTATTATACCTGTCATTACATCATAATGTTTGTTTTCAGTATCATAAGGATATTTTTAATGCTATCATTATTATATTTTTCTATATATTATTATCACCATTCTTTTGATCGAGTGCCGCCAAAGGTAACAAATATACTTAAGACATTATATATATATATATATAATCTATGACTATATGCAGCATCAAGACAGAAATTCCTAAACTATTTGAGTAACACAAACCTTTACTTAACCCAACCGTCCCAGATTTATGTTCAGTCCCCTGTATTTTTTTTTTTTTTTTCTTTTTGTGAATGTTGTTACATACAGATGGCTCCACATGTGCTCAGTAGCCCTTGTGACCGATCTTGATTTCCCCATTCCTTGAA
>NC_061849.1:29759903-29762403 GCF_019202785.1 Penaeus chinensis | reverse complement strand
GGCAGCGCTAGGCAGGAATTGTTTAGGCTGAACTATTCCAATATTCAGTGCCAAGATCTTTGGAATCGATTCCTGATTTGCTTCTTTGGCGCTGCTCTGTGTTAATTCCAGATAGGAATGTCATCTGGTTGGTCAATGATGACTTTTTACTGATCCGTTGGTAGGTCATTAGTATTTAGTATTGGGGTGAAACTGGTTTGTATGGTCCTTAGTTGACTGAAAAATGCGGCGCAATAAATTTTATTAAATCGTATCATTTGCGATGTATTGCGTTAGATGTATTTAATGAATATGACTCCAATGCCGTATTTAAGGAATATGACTCCAGTGCCAATCTGTACATGTACGCATAATGTACTTATAATAAATGTGTAAAGTAAATGTTTAGTGAATGTCGTTCAGATAAATGACTGGAAAAAATGGCTGTGTTAGTATAAACTAGAACAACAGTATAAAGCAATAGTGATAGTAATAGTAACAATGATCATGAAAATACGACAATGACTCCTGGAATTTCTTATGAATAACAGGACTGGCAACGGAAATAATTGGTTGTGTTGAAGACGATGCTGATGATTATCTTGATAATTGACGAAGATTTGATGGTGATACAAATGATGCTTATAACAAAGGCATACAGTCACTGAAAAGACACTGAACACATCGAAAACGAAATAAACAACCAAAAAACAACAGCAGCATCGACCATAGCCCTTACGAAGCAGTAACCCGCACTGCAGTTGGAACAGCATTCTGTACTCTACCGATAAACCTAAAGGGCGTGTGCTAGAACTACTGTATCCATGGTAGCGAACGAGATACAGTGACGGCGAACATTCTAGTGTAATCGGCTCATTGCCAGAGGAAGCGGACTGCTTCTCGGTGTCTAAGTTTAACTCTCCTGACAAAGGATAGATGGCGTTAGTTCCTTGTGTTGGGTCCGCTTAAGTTCTTTCATTTCGTTTCTTTGTTGTATTATTGTGCTTGTGGTTGTTGTTGTTTCTGTTATTGATCTAAAAATAGTAGTAGTAGTAGTAATAGTAGTAATAGTAGTCGTAGTTGTTGTTGTAGTTGTAGTTATAATAGCTGTGATATAATAGCTATGGTATTATAGTAGTAGTGGTTGTAGAGTTAGTAGTAGTATCACTTCTTGTGGTAATAGTACTAGTAGTTGTTAGTGCTGATTAATTTTTCCTGTTGTCATTGTTGATTTTTAAAAGTTATTACAATAATTGCTGACTTTTCACTTCTTTCTTGCTTTTGATTTTAACTATGCTCTTTACTTATCTGAATAATTAACTCTATTGATATGGAAAATACACAAAGGAATAACAATAAACCTTACTTTCCTAAGCTCCTTAATTTCCCAAATAGCATTGTTCCCACCTCCTACGTCTCCTTACAAGGCTGAAACTCGTGTAAACATAGTCGTTATCTCAAGCAAAGATCAGCAAAAAGGTTTTACTGTACCCTATGTCAAGAGCTCAAAACACTGAACAATTCGAATAATGATATAAAAAGTAAAAAAGGTTTTCCCTTATTCAGTTTTTTTGTATTTTCGAGTGTTGATTCATAGCCTAAAGTTGCTTCTTATATTATCGTAATCTGGATAGCAGGCATTATCCCCAGAAACTTGAAAATTAGGGGAGATGAGGGTAATTTGCAGGTAATTTCCGTCTTCTGTCTTGAGCTATAAGTAAGGCTTTACACACGTACTACCTTAAAAGCAGTAATTCCCACCTATTTTCAGACCACGTACTACCAGCTATATATATATATATATATATATATATATATATATATATATATATATATATATATATATATATATATATATAAATATATAAATATATATATATACATGTATATATATGTATATATGTGTGTGTATATATATATATATATATATATATATATACACATATATGATAATAATAATAACATCAATAGAAATAATAATAATAATAATAATAATAATAATAATAATAATAATAATAATAATAATAATGACAATAATAATAATGATAATAAGGATAATAATAACGATGATAGTAATGATAATAATAATGACAATAATAATAATGAAAATAATAATAATAAAAATAATAATAACAATAATAATATGAATAATAATAATAGTAATAATAATGATAATAATAATAATATTAAAAATAACAATAATAATGATAATAACAAATAATAACAAATTAAAGGAAAAAAGATCGTAGACATCCCTTCTTGAGCAATCATTCAAAAAAAAATCTTGGAAAAAAAAATTATCAAGGAAAATGCAATCAGATTACACCAATCTCGTAAAACAACACAGGACAAACGATACAGCTACTTTAAACAGCTTTATGCATTGCTGACATTTAAGCTTGACAACGGTGCTCTCCTGTAACTGCGTATCGTCAGCCGGGATAGGAGTGCGTGTGTGTGTTGGGGGGAGGGGGTGGGTGGGTGGAAGCATGCAGGGCCACACGCTAAATCGACTTCTGGT
>NC_061849.1:29752403-29754903 GCF_019202785.1 Penaeus chinensis | reverse complement strand
ATGAGGGAAAATAATACACAAAATAAATAAGAAAAAACAACAGAGTGAAGAAAGAAGGGAAGCGGCAATAAATGGAGGGAAAGAGGCAGGAGGGAAAGAGAACGAGAGAAAATAATATGAATAAAAAAATCAGTAGAGAAAAAAAGAAGAGAAAAGGCAATAACATCAATAAAAAAGAGACAGGAGAGAAAGAGAAAGAGAGGAAACAGAACAAATAAAAAACGCAACAGAGAAAAAGGAGAAAGTAAAAAGCAATAAAAAGAACAAATAAAATGGGGGAAACAGTATACAAGGTAAACAAGAAAATCAACAGAGAAAAGGAAGAATGAAAATAAAAACAATAAAAGGAATACACACGGAAATAGGAGACAAGGAAAATGAAAAAAAAGAGAAAAAAAAGAAGGAATAAAGCAATAAAGATAATAAAGACGGAGGCAGGAGAGAAAGAGAATGAGAGAAAACAGAATAAACAAAGGTAGCAACAGAGAAGAGAGAAAAGGGAAAAACATAAAAGAGAAATACACGGGAGGCAGGAGAGAAAGCGAATGAGAGAAAACAGAATAAACAAGAAAAACAACAAAAAAAGGAGAAGGCAAAAATAAATAAATAAATAGATAAACACGGGGGGCAGGAGAAAAAACGAATGGGAAAAATAAACAACAAAAAAATAACACGGGAGGCAGGAGAGAAAACAGAATAAACAAGAATAACAACATAGAAAAGGGTGAAAGGAAAAATAAACAAATTAATAAATAAACACGGGAGGCAGGAGAGAAAGCGAATGAGAGAATACAGAATAAACAAAAATAACAACAGAGAAAAGGGAGAAAGCAACAACAACAAAAACAAAAACAAAATAAAAACAACACGGGAGACAGAAGAGAAAGCGAAGGAGAAAATAAGCAACAAAAATAATAAACACAGGAGGCAGGAGATAAAGCGAAAGGGAAAATAAGTAACAAAAAAAAATAAACACGGGAGGCAGGAGAGAAAGCGAAAAGGAAAATAAGCAACAAAAGGAATAAACACGAAAGGCAGGAGAGAAAGCGAAGGAGAAAATAAGCAACAAAAAGAATAAACACGAGAGGCAGGAGAGAAAGCGAAGGAGAAAATAAGCAACAAAAAGGATAAACACGGGAGGCAGGAGAGAAAGCGAAAGGGAAAATAAGCAACAAAAATAATAAACACGAGAGGCAGGAGAGAAAGAGAAGGAGAAAATAAGCAACAAAAATAATAAACACGGGAGGCAGGAGAGAAAGCGAAAGGGAAAATAAGCAACAAAAATAATAAACACGGGAGGCAGGAGAGAAAGAGAAGGAGAAAATAAGCAACAAAAAGGATAAACACGGGAGGCAGGAGAGAAAGCGAAAGGGAAAATAAGCAACAAAAATAATAAACACGAGAGGCAGGAGAGAAAGAGAAGGAGAAAATAAGCAACAAAAAGGATAAACACGGGAGGCAGGAGAGAAAGCGAAAGGGAAAATAAGCAACAAAAAGGATAAACACGGGAGGCAGGAGAGAAAGCGAAAGGGAAAATTAGCAAAAAAAAAAAATAAATAATAAAAAAAAAAAAAAATAAACACAGGAGGCAGGAGAGAAAGCGAAAGGGAAAATAAGCAACAAAAATAATAAACACGAGAGGCAGGAGAGAAAGCGAAAGGGAAAATAAGCAACAAAAAGAATAAACACGGGAGGCAGGAGAGAAAGCGAAAGGGAAAATAAGCAACAAAAAGAATAAACACGGGAGGCAGGAGAGAAAGCGAAAGGGAAAATAAGCAAGAAAAAGAATAAACACGAGAGGCAGGAGAGAAAGCGAAAGGGAAAATAAGCAACAAAAATAATAAACACGGGAGGCAGGAGAGAAAGCGAAAGGGAAAATAAGCAACAAAAATAATAAACACGGGAGGCAGGAGAGAAAGCGAAAGGGAAAATAAGCAAGAAAAAGAATAAACACCAGAAGCAGGAGAGAAAGCGAAAGGGAAAATAAGCAACAAAAATAATAAACACGGGAGGCAGGAGAGAAAGCGAAAGGGAAAATAAGCAAGAAAAAGAATAAACACGAGAGGCAGGAGAGAAAGCGAAAGGGAAAATAAGCAACAAAAAGAATAAACACGAAAGGCAGGAGAGAAAGCGAAGGAGAAAATAAGCAACAAAAAGGATAAACACGGGAGGCAGGAGAGAAAGCGAAAGGGAAAATAAGCAACAAAAATAATAAACACGGGAGGCAGGAGAGAAAGCGAAAGGGAAAATAAGCAACAAAAATAATAAACACGAGAGGCAGGAGAGAAAGCGAAAGGGAAAATAAGCAAGAAAAAGAATAAACACGAGAGGCAGGAGAGAAAGCGAAAGGGAAAATAAGCAACAAAAAGAATAAACACGAAAGGCAGGAGAGAAAGCGAAGGAGAAAATAAGCAACAAAAATAATAAACACAGGAGGCAGGAGAGAAAGCGAAAGGGAAATAAGCAAGAAAAAGAATAAACACGAGAGGCAGGAGAGAAA
>NC_061849.1:29737403-29739903 GCF_019202785.1 Penaeus chinensis | reverse complement strand
AAAAAAAAAAAAATATCTCTTGCACCTCGGCTTTGTTTACAGAAATTAGCAGAGGCGGAGAACAAACGAAGGGATTGTTTCTTTGTTTTTCTCTGTTGCGTTGTTTGGCGTTTTAGCTTTTTTTTTTTTTTTTAATGGATTCCACGAGCTTTATTCATCTTTTTCTTTCTCTTTGATCAGCCTTCTTCTCACTGAGCCGTTAAAAAAATATCTTGTTTGGTAGATAATGCATCGCCAGCTAAATGGAAAAGAAAAAATATAGAAGTAAAGATAGTTACTATTATTAGCATTATTGTCCTGGTTCTCCGGCTTTTATTTTTAAGCACAGATTATTCATATCTTCTAACACTGTGATTACTAAACTTATCAGATCAGATCTTGTTAACTAAACAGTGAATGCTCTGATGAAATTATCAATTTGACACTGTAACTACATAACTACCGTAGTCCCTCTTATTAGATTATTAGTATTACAGTCAATATTTGTACTTAACCCTCCTCCCCTGCCCATTTCATTACGTTTGTGTACATTTCTTTCCCCTTCCTGTTCCATTCCACATGGGTAGAAATATATATATATATATATATATATATATATATATACATTATATATATATATATATTGTTAAGCAATTCCTACTACAAAAGTTATTATTTAGTATATATCAAATATAAAACTACGAATATAAAAACAAGGGACCTTTGCCAACTTAAAATCTGTACGAGAAAAAAAAAAATATATATATATATATATTTATAAAAATAAGACTCCCTGACCTGTATTACCACATTTAGGAATCACCCAAATATTATATCACATGTTTTATGCTTGAGAGAGTGAGAGAGAGATATGATGAATGAGTAAGTGAATGGAAGAGAGAGAGAGAGAGAGAGAGAGAGAGAGAGAGAGAGAGAGAGAGAGAGAGAGAGAGAGAGAGAGAGAGAGAGAGAGAGAGAGAGAGAGAGCGTGGTGGAGAAGAGAGAGAGAGAGTGAGAAGGAAAGAGTGAATGAGTGAGTGAGAGAAAGAGAAAGAAAGAGAGAGAGAGGCGTGGTGGAGAAGAGAGAGAGATTGAGAAGGAAAGAGTGAATGAGTGAGTGAGAGAAAGAGAAAAAAGAGAGAGAGAGAGAAAAAAAAATTAGTGAGGGAAGGAAGAGAAGGTAGAGAAAGGCCTATGTAGTGAGAGGCAATGCAGTTGACACGGCATCATCATCACCATCATTAACCTCATCATTATCACCATCATCATCACCATCATCATCATTATCATCATTATCACGAGCATCATCATCTTCACTATCATGTCATAATCAATCTATTCATCTTCTTCATTGTCATCCTCATTATCATTATCATTATTATTATTTTGTATTATTATCATCATTATTGTTACACGGGTCACCAGAAAAACACTAGGCTTGTCATAATTATTTATTTAGACCTGAAACAATATTTGACATAAATAAATATTTATCCAAAATCTTACAAATTGAATCAAAATAAACCAAATCCACACCAAATCACTTTACAAATAAAACATCAAATTTCATAATAATTAATATCATTCATATGATTTTCCAAGAAATAAAATGTGTCAAAATATTAACACAAATTACAAAAGATAATTAAACTCATAGTATTATCCTTTTTTCTCAACTTAAAACAGAAGATCTCCATTAATTACCTGCACTCTGCTGCTATAGATGCTTATCAATAATTTAAGCACCAAAGACTACAAGAAAATTGAGTGACAAAATGTAAGTACAGTTTCAAACTATACCCTTTGAATCTGTGTTTACACCTTAAGATTCCAATGTACTACCGAAGTTTCCCATCACGCTCAGCACAAAAAACAAAAACAAAAACATGGAAATTAGTAAAAAAAAAAAAAAAAAAAAAAAAAAAAAAAAATTAGCTTGTACAAACTAATGATACAATTATTATTATTATTATTATTATTATTATTATTATTATTATTATTATTATTATTGTTATTATCATCATCATTACCATTATCATGGTTATTATTATCATTATTATTATCATTGTTATTACCATTATTATTTTTTTCATTATTATTACTATTATTATAATTATTATTATCATCACCATCACCATCATCCTCATCCTCATCATCATCATCACCATCATTATCATTATTAACATCAAATTATCATCACTGTTGTTCTGTCGTCGTGATCTTCCTCTTCATCTTCATTTTCTTCCTTTTCTTCTTCATTATCATTATAATTAGCATTAGCATTAGCATCATCATCATCATCATCGTCATCGCCATCACCCTCGTCATCGTCATCATCAGTCATCATCACCATCATCACCACCACTATCATCATCATCATCATCACATCGCCATCGTCATCACCACCATCATCATCATCACCATCGTCATCATCATCATCATCATCATAATTACCACTCCTCTCAAAATCATTCATCCGCATTAACGCAATTTATCAGAACGACCAGAAATTTCCATTAAT
>NC_061849.1:29729903-29732403 GCF_019202785.1 Penaeus chinensis | reverse complement strand
ATGAAGATGATGGTGATGAAAGTGATGGGAATGAAGATGAAGATGATGGTAATATAGTTGATGGTGATGAAGATGATGGTGATGAAGGTGATGAGTGTAATGGTGATGTTGGTAATGATGGTGAGGACGTTGATGATGAGAGAGGGGGCGATAGTGTTGATGGTAATCAAGGATATTATTTGGAAGGGTGAATAGAGGAGTGAAGGAAGGAAGGAAGGAAGGAGGGAAGGAAGGATAATGATGATAAATTAGAAGAGGGATCATCATTATATGTTGTTATGGGTCTTATTGCAGGATCACCATCTTTCCTATCATTATTATAATCATTGCCGTCGTCATGATCATCGTGTGTGTGTGTGTGTGTGTGTGTGTGTGTGTGTGTGTGTGTGTGTGTGTGTGTGTGTGTGTGTGCGTATATATATATATATATATATATATATATATATATATATATATATATATATATTATATATATATACATATATATACATATATATATATATATATACTTATTTATTTATTTATATATACATATATGCACACGTATATCCATATATGTATTATGATATAAATACTGTGGAGAAGAACTTCTTTGATACTGGAAGAAATAGAAAAGAAAGTCGTTAAGTTGTGAAATTAGATAAAGGAAACAAAGAAAGAAGGAAGAGAAAAAGAAAACGAAAAAAAAAGAAAAACAAAGAAAGAGAGATAGAGAAGAACAAGAAGAAAAAAATCGAGCAAAGCAAAAGAAAGAAAGAAAGAAAAAGGAAAGAAGAAGTAAAAAGTAGGAGAAGAAGAGAGCGGAGATTCTATTTCCCAGAAGTACTAATTACCGTGTTTTCGTGACATGAAGTTTAGGTAAAGTTTAGCCACAAGGTTTCATTTTTGCGTTTTTATTTTCTTCCGTAGTTTATGATAGGATATTAATGATTCGTAATTTCGTTAATCGAAATTCGATTATTTGATGTTATATACATTGTTTTTTAAAGATAATGGTGTTGATAAAGTCCTCTAAACATTAAAGATAAACGGGTTCTGTTTCGAAATATGCAGTATGAAATTAAGATTTCTAGTAAAATAAGACTTAATACTTGGAATATGAAATAGTGAATATTTCATGGTAGGAAAATATATTATTGTCAGTTTCCGTATCACCATGTTATTACTGTTATTATTATTCTTATTATTATCATTATTATCATTATCATTATCATTATCATTATCATTATTATTATTATTATCATTGTTGTTGTTGTTTGTTGTTGTTGTGGTTATTACTGTTTCATCATAGTCATTATTATCCTCCTCATCATTACCATTATCATTCTCACCCTCATCATTAACATTATCACTATCGTTACTCTTCCCTTCCCTTTAATTTGGCAGTTTTCCTTTCAGGTGCACCTGTGTGTGGCAGAACGAATGAAAGGTCAAAGGATTTGTATGTGCGTATGTGCGTATGTGTGCTCCTCGTGCTCCTCGTGTGTGTGCGTTTGACCGTGTAAGCATTTTCAAAACTCAACAAGAATAACTCCCAAACTCCACAATGTTATCTGACCGGAGACTAGTCCATTGTTGAACATGACCAGGCTGTTCAAACACGACAATACACCTCTATACCTTCCCTTTTTTCTCTCTTTCCCTTCCCCTTTTCGAGCTGATTAAATAACCAGGTGTTTTCCAAGAGGTCCTCCTCCTCAAAAGCATCCAGAGGAAATTCGTAGAAGAGAGGAGAGAGAGAGAAAGGGAGATACTTAAGATGGAGGTTAAGTCGAGTCTCAATGACTGTTTTTTTAACATACGTTCTCTCGAGTGTTAATTTCTTCGGATATATATCTATTTCTTTTTTCTTTCTTCACACGTGTAAGGAGAAACTTTTTTGGGTGTTCTCGTGCGTAAAGAATTTCTTTCTTTTTTCTAAGGGAGGGGTTTTATGTTTGTGGATGTTTATATGTGTTGTATTTGTGTTTATTATATATATATATGTGTGTGTGTGTGTGTGTGTGTGTGTGTGTGTGTGTGTGTGTGTGTGTGTGTGTGTGTGTGTGTGTGTGTGTGTGCGTGTGTATGTTGATATCGTGCCGTGTAGAAACTACAGCGAAAGTTTTCATATCCTGAAGATCAATTTGTTAATCGGAGGTCGTAATAGTAGTACTTAGTACCGGTTTACCCGATTCCTCTAAATATGATTCATCTAAAGAAATAAGAATAATAAACCATTTTAGCTTATATTCATTCTAAGCATAAAAATACATTTACACATATTTTTTCTTCGCCATAACGATAGAAGCCTACCACAACATCACCACTACAACCATTGCCATAAAAAAAACGGTTCCTTCCCTCTTTCGTATTGTGCCTCATTTTCTTTTGTGCTCGTTTCCCTTTCATCTCTCTTTCTTCTGTTTCCATTCATGCGTTCCATTCATATTCTCATTGTGCGCTTGAATGGAACTTACGAGAGTGTTCATGAGACTGTTTACACGCCCATTCAACTCAG
>NC_061849.1:29704903-29707403 GCF_019202785.1 Penaeus chinensis | reverse complement strand
GAGCAGGAGGAAGAGGGAAGGGAAGGGAGGAATGGTGGAGGAGGGAAGGAAGAAAAAGAATAGAGGAGGAAAGGGAAGGGAAGGGAGGAATGGGGGAAGAGGGAAGAAAAGGAAGGAAAGGGAGGAGAGAGGAGGGAAGGGAAGGAAGGAATGGAGGAGGATGGAAGGAAGGAAAAGAATAGGGGAAGAGGGATGTAAAGAAAATAATAGAGGAGGAGGAAAGTAAAGGAAGGAATGGGAGAGAAAGAAAGGAATGGGGAGGAGGGAAGGAAATAAAGGAATAGAGAAGGAGGGAAGGAAAGAAAAGAATAGGAGAGAAGGGAAAGAAAGAAAGGAATGGAGAAAGAGGGAAGGAAAGGAAGGAATGGGAGAGGAGGGGAGAAAAGAAAGAAACACATAAAACGCATATATACATACATACACACACACACACACACACACACACATATATATATATATATATATATATATATATATATATATATATATATATATATATATATATTATATATGCGTGTGTGTGTGTATATGTGTGTGTGCGAGTACTGTATTTCTAGTGTGGTGAGCGCTTTGTCCTACGACAAGTCCTTTCTGTCATTAATTTTCTCAATGACACTCTATAACCCTCTCTTTAAACGACACTGAGGGCCACTTCCTGAGATGTCTGCCATAAATGCAAGGGAAAGATCAGTCAGGGTGGTTTCCCGTTGCCTTCCCTGAGTGTATTTTTATTGACACACTGTCTCTATAAGGCTTGCCAATCAAGGCTAAAGAGTCCCCTCTGCCCTTATTTCTATTGATCTCCTAGATGGGACCCTGACAGGTTCTTCACTCTGGGTCGAAGTGGACCCGGAGGCGAACCTCTACCAGAGGTTCAGGGTCATCAACCCTCGCCTCCCTCACTTCTATGGGCTTCCTAAAACCCATAAGCCAGCCGTGCCTCTGCACCCCATCATCTCTTCCCGGGGATCTGTGACGCACCCTCTGGCAGCTTGGCTAGCGAAGTCCCTCACTCCCCTTCTCGGCACCTTCTCTCCTGCTCACCTCCGCCACTCTCAGGACTTCATCTCCCGTGTCCGTGGAGTCCCGCCGGCGACCATGATGAGCTTGGATGTAGACTCCTTGTTCACCAAGGTCCCGCTGGATGACGTCCTTGCTTTCCTTGAGAGGAAGCTCCCCCTTGAGGATCCTCGTCTCCCTCTGCCCACTGACGTCTTCCTCCAGCTGATTCGTCTGTGTGTGGAGTCGAATTCCTTCTCCTTTGAGGGTAGCTTCTACTCCCTGACCTTCGGCGTGGCCATGGGCTCTCCCCTCTCTCCGGTCTTGGCTAACCTGTTTATGGAATTCTTCGAGTCCGAACTTCTCCCTTCCCTCTCCCTTCGTCCGACGGTATGGCTGAGGTATGCCTCATGACCCTGCCCAGTTCTCGGACTTCCTGACCCAGCTGAACTCCCTCTCCCCTTCCATCCGTTTCAAGGTGGAATGGGAGGCTGACAACAAGCTCTCCTTCTTGGACACCTTGGTACTTCGCTCTGCTGACCATTTTTCTTTCTCCATATACAGGAAGCCCATGCATAGTGGTATGTACATACACTTCTTCTCATACCATCCCCTCCATGTAAAGAGAGGTGTTGCCACTTCGCTGTTCCTCCGCGCCCTCCGTATCTGTGACCCCCAATACCTGGATGGAGAGATCGACTTCCTGCGTCGTTCGTTCTCCAAACTGGGCTATCCTCGTCATGTTCTCGACGCCGCGTTATCCAGGGCACGGCGTACCTTCTACCACGCCTCCCCCCCTAAAGAGACTCCTCTCAACCTGAATAGCGGCTTTTCTCCTGCTGACAGTCTCCTCGCTTCCCACATCCTTCGCCTTCTCCCGTATGCTGGCCACCCTTCACACAGTCCGCCCGACCTGATCTGCCCGACCCTCCCGACCTGATCGTTTCCGTTCGTCTGTCCTCACCTGCCCCGTGTCTCCGCGTTGCCTTTCCTCTCTCTGTCTTATACCCCCTCCTCTTCCTTGCCTCCTCAGACCTGAAGATGGAATCCAGGTGGATTCCGAAACTGTAGTCTCTTTTTCAATTAAATCTAGTTTTACAGTGTGGGTTTTTATACCATAGTATCAACACGGTAGTGTGTTTTCTCCTTTCATATATATGTGTGTTTGTGTGTGTATGTGTGTGTGCGTGTGTGTGTGTGTTTGAACATATTTAGATATATAGACAGATAGGTAGATATACATATTTATATATAATTCACTATTAAACTGTAGTTGGATATACAATATAACCAACTGCAGTATCCCTTTATGACTGTACATAACTATAATCAACAATCAATTTCACACTGAGAGGTCACAGTCATGGAGACCTGTTTATTACTACGCGCATGCAGCAAACAGATTATTAACACGTGCTGAGCAAACACCGAGTAATCCATGACTGTCTCTTAAAATCAGGAATAAAAAGCATGACCTTTAATCGAACATCAAGTGTCAACC
>NC_061849.1:29684903-29689903 GCF_019202785.1 Penaeus chinensis | reverse complement strand
TGTGACGTCACGAGTTCCCAAGTTTCCCGGGAACGCGACAAATAAACAGTGTCAACTGGAACTTTGTTTGTGCCACATCCCTCTCTCTCTGCGAATCTACACTGAAGGTTGTACTGGCTCTTGGTCACTTGCCTAGGTTTTGGAAATGTTGGACGTGTTAAGCATAATTGAAGGCAATTCACATAATATTTTACTTAGAAGAAGCTTAAATAACTTAAAACCTAAATCCAGTGATGCTCCTTTTAAATACTACTTCTTTTTACTATTTATTTTATCTTCCTTAGTTTTTACCAGTGTGCATATGTATCAAGTGTTTGCCTTTTATTTACGGTTATTTTACTGAACATTTACTTTTCTTACCTATACTTTTATCGATCTGTTTACTGATTCTTTTTACGCTACTTTTACCATGTTTTTACTATACATTTATTGACCTTTTACTCTACTTTTTCTGATCTCTTACTGATTCTTGTTACTCCACTTTTACCATACTTTTAATACTTACTGATTTTTTACCGAGCTATCGGTATCTTACTTTTTACTTTCGCTGATCGTATTTCTACCCTTATTCCCGACTGTTTCTACCCTACGCTTTTTTGCCTACCGCTCGTGCTACTACTACTGCTATTGCTCGTGCTACCACTATAACTGCTATTGCTCGTGCTACCACTACCCTCATCTCTATTGCTATTGCTCGTGCTACCACTACTACTGCTATTGCTCGTGCTACCACTGCTACTGCTATTGTTACTACTATTGCTACTATTTCTACAGTCGAAGGACATTAGGGAAGGATAAAAGCAGCATTAATAGATGAATATTATTGTCTCATTTCAAGAGGCGTGAACGGGACCCCTAACTGTCACTCTCACTTGGTCCCGAAGCCTCTCCTGCCTCACGGGAGATTTCAATTCGGGCTCCTCTGTACGGATGGTACCTGGCCTTGAGCTAAGAGTATACCTTACATTAGCCTCTGGAAAGTTGCAGGGGCTGTTCGAAGACCGAACGGGAGGACGCAATACTGATAAAGCCTATCGGGTGCGAGATACGTTTCGCACATTCTGTAAGAGGAATCTGCCTATAGCCCTTTGATGATGATTTAGTTAATGCGTTCACACGTCTGAAATCCGTACAGAAACGAATAGATCCATCTGCTTTTGGAATTAATATACAGGGAGAACTCCACCCACTCAAGCTAGGAGATACACAATTTAAAGTGAGGCACGCTATCTAGAGAATCAGCATCCTTCCTATTACATACTTCCACAGTGTCTATAATTTCAGTCACCATGATTTCTGCATTTTCACCTTTTTTGTCACTCATATGGAAATCATTACATTCGAAATAAGGCCTCACCTGATTAATAGGAGACAGTTGCGTCTTTTTACGTCTCCCTGGAGTTCGTATAACATAATTTAGGTTACTTATCTTTTTCTTTACGACGTGCTTTTAGTGACGCCCCAGGTACGGATAAGAAGAGCAGCACTTTATCCCCTGAGGAGAAAGATCGAGGTTTTGTATTCTTATCGCACCAGGACTTCGTGCGTGTCTGGGCCTCGCTTAGATTTGCTCTTGCCAGTTCACAAGCTTTTGTTAGTCTAGATCGAAAAATCCATCACATGCTTCAAAATGTTTGAGTCTCCCTCACAACTCAACCACTTCTCTCTCAAAAGCCTAAGTAGATCTCTTGCTTCATGGCCGAAGACAAGTTCAAAAGGACTCAATCCTCCTGAACGCTCTCTCTGACCGCAAATAGTAACATAGGTATACCTTCATCCATTTCTTTTTCCGTGTTATGGCAGTAAGTTCTGATCATATTCTTAAAGAGTTTGGTGAAACCTTTCTACTACTGCTTAATGTTCAATCCCTAAGAGTTTCATTGATTGTTGAAAGACCCGGGATAAAACTAAAAAAATTGTTGCCTTGATATTTTTTAACAAACTGTGGAAACCCAAACGTAGTGAAAAATCTAGTTAAAACCTTCACAATTGCAGAAGCACTTATTTTCCTTAAAGGAATGGCTTCAGGATAGCGAGTCGTCTGGCACATTATCGTCAAGAGATACGTATTACCAGCCTTGGTCTTCGGGAGAGGACCTACACAGTCGACAATCACTTTGCTGAACGGCTCAGAAATCGCGGGTATCGGGTACAGTGAGGTAGCAGTGATCTTCTGATTCGGTTTTCGGACTACCTGACACTTATGACGCATCTTACAGTAAAGCACTGCATCATTTCTCATACCCGGCCAGTAGAAATATTTTTGTTTCCAATTACAAGTCTTATTGATACCAAAAGGTCCAGCCTTTGGCGAGTCATGAGCTAAACTCGGTCTCTTGCTCCTATAGGATCTCGGGATGATAATCCCATGCACCGCGAGCCAATCTTCCCCAGCAGAGACATGTGAAGGTCTCCATTTCCTCATTAGAATGCCTTCCTTTTTATAATAACCCGTAGGTTTATATATGTATATGTGTGTGTGTGTGTGTGTGTGTGTGTGTGTGTGTGTGTGTGTGTGTGTGTGTGTGTGTGTGTACACATATATAGATAGATAGATAGATAGATAGATAGATAGATATAGACTGTTATATATATATGCATATATATATATGTGTGTGTGTGTGTGTGTGTGTGTGTGTGTGTGTGTGTGTGTGTGTGTGTGTGTGTGTGTGTGTGTGTGTGTGTGTACACATATATAGATAGATAGATAGATAGATAGATAGATAGATAGATATAGACTGTTTTATATATATGCATATGTGTGTGTGTGTGTGTGTGTGTGTGTGTGTGTGTGTGTGTGTGTGTGTGTGTGTACACATATATAGATAGATAGATAGATAGATAGATAGATAGATAGATATAGACTGTTATATATATGCATATGTGTGTGTGTGTGTGTGTGTGTGTGTGTGTGTGTGTGTGTGTGTTTATATATATATATATATATATATATATGTGTGTGTGTGTGTGTGTGTGTGTGTGTGAGTGTATTAATATATGCATACATGAACTAAATAACTATATGATAATAACAGGCTAAAAATAAAACAATATTAAAAAAAAAAAAAAAAAAAAAAAAAAACGAAATGCTAACACTTCCTCTACATCACCCACCATAACACTACCTTCTGCAAAGCGATGGTAGTGTTACCATAAACCCTTCCTTTCTGAACAACAAAAAGGGAGAGAATCTTAGTCCACTTGGACTGTTGACCCTTATTTATCTTTCCTTCGGTGTCTGGCAACGAGAGATAAACAAGAATGACACACTAAGATACATAAATACAAACAAAATATATAAAGGTATGAATGAATAAAGGCATAAATAGGAACAATAGACAAATACAATGACTCACAAAATTAATGAGAAAAACAAATGAACAGAAAGGCAGAACCAGACTGAATGTATCACCAGTGAGGGATAGAAGGAGAATGGCTCCTACAGGTATCAAGGCTTATGGAAGACAGTGGTACACACTCTCTTGTCTCACTCTGTCCTCGGACAAGTGGAAGTCCTCCCAGTGTTGCTTTTGCTTTGCGTGGCGACCCGTGGAACAGGAGATAGATAAAGAAGAATTTATTCATATCAATCCATTCTCGATAATATTTACAGGTCCTGGAAATAAGTGCGAAGTGTATCAGGCTTTTGTTAGTGTCCCGTGAACTGAATTCCCCTTTCATTCCAACACAGCTGAACTTTGTCCCTCACAGTCTAACGTGAAATCCAACATAAGAAGATATCATTAGTAGTTGGGAGACCAAAAACCGTCCCAAGTAACGGATAAAAGCGTGTTGATTAAGAAGACTGAACCCTGACTCATGGATGATGGTTGCAGGTAATTAAATGTAAAAAATGCTTTTTCCTATATCTACATTAAACTGGGTATTAAGGGAAGCAGTTAATATAACATCTTATAGTAATATTTAAGCTAAAAGTGAACTGTAATGTTCATATATATGCATTCAAAATGTATATCAAGTACTCTCATATGCTAAGGAATTTTAATTTGTATTAATATGTGGAACACTTTTTACATTCCGCATTTAATCTTCACAAAGTGTGCAAAATTGAAACTCTAATATAAGCCTTTGTTGTTCGCACATTTCCCTATCGTAAAGCATCATAGTTGAGAATCCATAGTGTGTGCTTTGTGCCTCGATGGTGATTAGAGGTCTCATGGATTCAGAATCTTTAACCTCCACTGGAAATAAAGGCTTTCAGACCTTATTAAGGGACACCTTTTTCGATCAAAGATATCATGTTAAAGACTGTGACTATTATGGCGAATATGCATATGTAAGGAATATGTCCTATTACACGAAAATAAACAAGATGTAGCTATTTATGACTACCTCTTATGACACCCCCTTCCCCTCGCCCCGGCATATAACTTTTCAACCTACAAGAAAATCAAATATTCAGCTTACAAACGAAATTGAAAAGCAAAACTTAAAAAAAAAAAAAAAAAAAAAAAAAAAAAGTCAGATTTCAAAGGAAGAGAATTCAATGTGACAGTTGTAGAAGAAAACAAGGGTAAGCATGGAAATGAATAACTTCACAGCCCAAAAAGAAATGTCTGACGCGTTTCTGTGTTTCTGCTGTAATCAAACGTGTCAAATAAATCTCTTGATCTGAGGTCATTCACTCTCATTCATAATTTTTTCTTTCACAATAAAAAGAGAGTGCGTGTGTGTAGTGGGACGGGGGGGGGGGGGGAGTAATTGAGCATAACTGCGCGAGCTATAACAGTGGGAAAGAAAGAAATAAATAAAAATGGACATTACCTTTTTTTCGCTTCAGTGTCACACGCGTCATTTGCAAGTGCTCTGAGCCGACATTGTCCGGTGCTGTTGCAATACTGACACCGGATTTTCATTGAAATACATAAAATACTGTGTAGCATGAAAATCAAAATACTTTCCCTGAGCGCTTTTGACTATTCAGCATGGTAAACAAAGCGATGTTCATGTTAAAAGAAACTGTCAAATATTCCACACAG
>NC_061849.1:29587403-29594903 GCF_019202785.1 Penaeus chinensis | reverse complement strand
TGTGTGTGTGTGTGTGTGTGGGTATATATATATATATATATATATATATATATATATATATATATATATATATATATATATATATATATATATATATATACATACATACACATACATACATACATATACGACAGAGAGACACAGAGAGATAATTTCATCAAATAATCAAAATAAAACAACTGATATACTTAAAAGCATACATAAAATCAAATAACAACATAAACTGAGTCCTCGTACCGGAGTATAAAGCACACATCAAATATGTCCTTGAGACTTGGGAGTTACTCTCTAACTATAGAGGTCGAAAGACACAAGATAAATGATAAGAACTTTTTCCTCTACTGCTGAGGAAAGAACTATTATCCAGAGGAAAATATGTTGGTTAGAGGAAAGATCGAAATGGATATGAAATTGTGTGTACTTTTCTGTTTGCCTTTTGTATTATCCTTATCTTTGCCCTTCTGTATATTTTATTCCATTGCCTTTTTTAAGGGTATATGTTTATTTCCTTAAAAAATCTTACTATTGTTATATGAGATGATTTAATTAAAGGGGGGAAATAGAAAAAAAAAAAAAAAAAAATCAGATGCGCTAAAATAGAAATAGTAGGAGTGAATAACAGTAAACATGGATGGTAGAGAACACAACGGTAATAAATTTATTAAACGGGACAGATAACATACAAGAAAAAAGAAAAAGAAAAAGAGAAGTAGTCCCCACTGGATGGAAAAAAAAAACAGACGTTATGGCCTGTGAATTTGAGAATTACAACAGGAAAAAGGTTGATGATCTTCAAAACATCTCAGGAAAAGAAAAACTGGCAACTCGGAAGTACTTCGATTCGCCTTCTCTTCCTAAAAAAAAAAAAAAAAAAAAAAAAAAAAAAAAAAAGGAACGAATAAACAAATAAATAAGTTAATAACGTTAATACACAATAACATTTTTACTAATATCACACATAACTTTTTCTTCTTTCTTTCATAGAAATGTGATGAAAGGAAGATGCACGCCTCTTCCTCCTGGTTTTCAAAAGAGTTGAATGGTGCTTTTTATTAACCAATTGTCGTTTCTAGTAATAAAACTACATATATGCTCGCGATGTATCAAAGTACTTGTTGAATATGAAATGCAGTATGTATGTCAGATACTGAATAAAGTATCTGATATCTTGTCCTACATGCAAGAATCTACGATTTACAAATGTTATGACAGAGTGAGAGAAACAGAGACACAGACAAACAGACAGACAGACAGACAGACAGACAGACAGACAGACAGATAAACAAACAGACCGACAGACAGACAGACAGACAAACAGACAGATAGACAGACAGACAGGCAGACAGACAGTCAGACAGATAAACAAACAGACCGACAGTGAAGACAAGAACGAGGTGGAGACAAACAAAAAGACTGCAGTAGCTCTGAAAACTATACAAAAAAAAAAAAAAAAAATCGTTCAATACATAAAAAAAAAGAAAAAGAAAAAGTTTATGGACGAAATGGAAATCTTGAGTTTAAGGCAAACATGTCAGAGGGTGAGACTGTTTTTGGCAATTATTGTTTTTATTATTCACCAGGAAAAAAGCGTATTGAATCGTATTTTTTTAAAGATTAAAGTTGTTGACATAGATCTTTTAATGCAATTTCATGAGGCATGCATATTGCAATACATTTTTGTATGTCACGCATTCTCTCTCTCTCTCTCTCTCTCTCTCTCTCTCTCTCTCTCTCTCTCTCTCTCTCTCTCTCTCTCTCTCTCTCTCTCTCTCTTCCTCCTCCTCCTCCTCCTCCTCCTCTCCTTCTTCTTCTTCTTTTAGAAAATAGACAAAGAAATGGGGCAATGCCGATAAAACTTTAATCAGATACCATAAGGAGCGCAGGAAGGGAAGAAAAAGAAGAAAAAGGAGAAGAAAATGAAGAGGAAGGGAAGCCGAAAAACAAAAAGAAAAAAAAAGTGGAAAGGGAAGGAAGAAAAGAAGAGAAGAAAAGAAAAGAAATAAGAAGAAAGAAGAGACAAGGCGAGAGAAAACCGCAATACTATTTCTCTCTTTTATCGCCCTTTCTCCCTTCTCCTCTTTCATCGCGATACAGATATGCAAAAAGAATCAGATGATAATAAAAAAAACCCACATAAGTAGATAATATACATAAAAATAAGAATAATAAAAAATGACAATTACACAAAAATAGATAAATAAATAGATAAAATGAAAATACATAAAAAAATAAATAAAATGACAATACCAAAAAAAAAACAAAAAAAAAAAACAGATAAATAACTAGATATCTTTTAATGCATAAAAATTAAAACAAAACGAAAAATGACAATAATGAATAATAATAATAATAATAAAAACACAGAATTCGCCTCGTTGGAAACCCAGTGCCGATCCAAATAAAACCCGATGTGACCCGTCGGTTGGAAATCCTTCGGGTCGGGTAATTGTATCTTCTTCTTCGTGTTCGCTTCTTCCTTTTTTCTGCTACTGTTCTCTCACTTCTGTTCTTATTTCTACTTATTTCTCTTTTCTTAAGATCTTCTGAGGGAAAGAGGGAGATAATGCCAAGGATCATCATTATCATTATCATCATCATTATCATCATCAATATTGTTATCATTCTCATTATTATCATCATTATTGTTATCATTATCATTATTATCATCTTTATCATCATTATTATCGTTACCATTACCATTACTATTATCATTATCTTTACCATTGCCATTACTATTATCATCATCATCATCATCATCATCATCATCATCATCATCATCATCATCATCATCATCATTATCATCATCATCATTATCATCATCATCATCTTCTTCATCCTTAGCCTCATCATAAACACTAATACCAGCAACAACAATAGCAATAACAACAACAATACTAATATAAAAAGCAACAACACTAACACCAACAATATACATATCAACAATAACAACAACAACAACAACAACGTAAGGACAAAGGTATACCCGCTGTACCCTATCTACCATGACAGTTATTCACGCAGGTAGTCTCTCATTGCATTGCAACATGATGGATCTGCAATGTACTTTTAGTGTTACCTGGGATACATGTCAGCAGAAAACGTACCCATATGTGGAACGTGTTGGAAATTTCGAAACAGAATATTTGGGTGTTGGGTGGGTGTGGTTCTGGGGGAGGGGGGGGGGGGGGGGTAGGTGTAGGTGTTCTTTATTTTGTTGTTATTGTTGTTGTTGTAATCACTGTTATTATTTTTATTATCAGTATGATCACGATTTTTATTAATGTAATTATCATCATCGTTAGTAGTAGTATCTGTAGTAGTAGTAGTAGTAGTGTTAGCAGTAGTAGTATTTGTAGTAGCAGCATCAACTGTAGTTGTTGTTATTCCCTCTATCATTATTTTTATTATCATTATCATCTTTATTATCACCTTTATAATCATAGTAACTGTTATTATCATCGTTACTATCATCACTATTATTTTCATAATGCAAATTATTACAATCATTATTTTATGCATTACTATTCCCAGTAATCGATCACCAAACGATTACTCTCAGCATAATTATATATTATGTATCAAAGAACCTTAAGCAATATTCATTAACCTATTTAATAGTAAATGCCTTTCATAATATATATACATACACACACACACACACACACACACACACACACACACACACACACATATATATATATATATATATATATATATATATATATATATATATATATATATATCTGTGGGTTGTGAAATGAAGTGAGTTATGACAATGAAGTGAGTTGTGAGTGCCACGTTGTGATGCCAGTGCATACGGATTGTGATGCCATTATTATCGTACGTAGTTAGTGATAATTATGTGATTATATATTATACACTGTCTTTTGTGTGATATGTTCCACCATGTGAAATATAGAACATTATGTTTAGTTTATATTATGTGTAGCATATCACCTATATGAAAGAGTGAGAATCTCTGTATGTTATAGAGTACAACATTTTAGTTTGTCTATGTAGTTACACGTCTGGCAGTAGACAGTCGCAGACGGAGCCTGGCGTGTGGGGCAGAGGAACAGGAAGAGTTTCGTATTTATTTTGTCAGAGCTGATCTCCAATGAACCTACTTTAGTTTTCATCGGTGTTTTCTTCACCCTCAACCATCATGGAGAAACACCAAGCAATCGTAGAAGACGAACATGGCGCAGTGATCCAGCAAATTCAGTTCTGACGCCTGTTATTGTTGCCTGCCCCAGGCCTCCGCGACCTCATGGCCTGTCGCCGGCCCCGCGCCTCGTCCACCCTCGTGCTAGGTCAGCAATCAACCCGCTCGGCAGTGTACTTCATTTGCAGCAGTGTGGTGCCATAGTGTAGTGATGTGTATTGTGCAGTGCCTATAGTGTTCGTGCAGTGTTTAGTGTGCTCAGGGGACATTATTCGTTGCATAAGGGAGCCGGACCGAAGCATATTAAGGTTTTGTAGGAGCGAGGTATATTCCTACGCTCTCTACGACGCTTCGTGAGCGACTTATCTCTCGCGCTCGCGGCTCGCCTGCCCGCACGTGTCCGCCGTGACGTCACCGCATTGGCACCGCGCACACGAGTGCCACAACACTAGCTGCCTCGCTCTACTTTTACGTATTTTCACCGGATTTTCGGCGATTTTGCTGTATAATCTTGACACCCTTACCACGTTACAATGGGTAAAGGGAAGAAAAAAGAAGATACCAGTAAGAGCGACCCTGAGAAGCCTGACTCCAGCCTTGAAGAGTCACCAGGAGCCAGTGCCAGCACCCCACCTCCCACAGATGTTGCTACATTGCTGCAGTGGATGGTCCGATTATGCTGTGATGGTGGATCTCCTCAACCTGCCGTTATCAAAGCAGCATATACAGCTACGCATGTGCCTTACCTCTGAGATGCGACGGGTGCTGGAGCACAAGTTGGATGTGCCCGCAGACCCAACATGCTCAGTGGACGATGTCTTGACAAAGCTCGAAACGCACATCAAAAATGCAAGTAATGAGGCACTGCGACGGAAGGCCTTCTCCGAGTGCAAGCAAGCAGACGGCGAGAGCTTCGATGACTTTTGGATCCGGCTGAAAATCTTGTCGCAGGAGATAGACCTTTGCAAGGCACAGGACCAAGCATGCTGTGAGCAGTGGAAGAAACACGGCATTCTAATGGGTATACGAGATGAGGAACTTACACAGAAGCTCATTGAAATGGACCGCTCAGCGACGTTGCAGGATGTTTTGGAGAAATGCAGGTCTCATGAATCGTCAAAGACTGCATCATCTGCTTTGAAGGACACAGTTTCTTCACGTGCTGTTTCTCAATATAAAAGGGAGAAAAAGGCTGCCCTGAAGCAGAAGTCCAAGATGAGGCCTGGCTCACCTCTGCCGAATAAGGCCTGCAACTGCTGTGGTCGTCAACATGAAAAAGGTTTGTGCAGGGCCACCACTTCCACATGTCGTGCTTGTGGTAAGAAAGGCCACTGGGCTACTGCTTCAAAGTGTCCTGCCAGGAATGCCAAATGCAAGGTGTGCAACCAGCAGGGACACTATGATAAATGCTGCCCAAAGCAACGGAAGGCTAAGACAAAAGAAGAGGACACCAATCATGAATTGAAGGTAGTAAGTTCAGTATCCCCTTCAGTGTCATTTGCCAGGAGTGTCACCTCTACTGCACGACCGAAACCTCAGCCTTCCCCTAAAGTCCACTTGTCAATTCGGCATAATGATTTATCAGGTAGTCTTGCCATCATCCCTGATACTGGTGCAGACACAACTGTCATTGGACTCCAGCATCTTAGTAGTCTCGGCCTCTCAAAGGAAGACTTAGCACCACCGGCAGAGACAGTATACTACAATGCGGACGGGTCCCAGATGCCACCAGCGGCTGGATCTTTTCGTGGAATCATCACCTATGGCAACCGTTCAACTACATGTTGGATTGATGTTCAGCCTTCGCTTACAACCCCGCTGCTCTCTTGGACTGAGTGCAAGGATTTGGGGATTGTTCCGGACTATTTCCCAAGGCAGATATCGGATGTGCACATTGCCAATCGAGTCCATGGGCTGGGCAATACACCAATGTCGAACCCTCCTCAGTTGCTGACTTTACCGTTGAACCAGCTGAAGTCACCTGAAGAAGCAAGGAAGTACTTCCTGCATCAGTATGCAGATGTGTTGGTGAAGAAGGACGACTTGCAGTCTGGGCCACTCAAGACGATGGTAGGCCCTCCCATGAGAATTCATCTGCGGGAGAATGCCACACCCTTCGCGATCCACACCCCTAGAATGATTCCTTTGGCTTTTCAGGAACCAACAAGAAAGGAGCTCGAGTCATTAGTGACCCAAGGCATCTTAAAGCCAGTGGAGGATGAACCATCGGAATGGTGTCATCCAATGGTTGTTGTTCCAAAAGCAAATGGTGGTGTCCGTATTACCACTGATCTATCAAAGCTCAACAGGCAAGTCTCTCGCCCTGCCCACCCTTCTCCGACGCCATTTACAGCCATCAGAAGTATCAGTCCGCAGTCAAAGTTCTTCACAACTGTGGATGCTCTTTGTGGTTATTGGCAACTACCCCTGCACGAGGATGATCAATACCTGACGACATTTATAACTCCTTATGGACGTTTCAGATACTGTCGTGGTCCCATGGGTTTTGCAGCAACAGGAGACGCCTTTTGTCTACGAGGTGACAGGGCACTTCAGGGAGTAACCAACTGCATTAAGGTTGTGGACGACATTCTCCTACATGATGAGGACTACCTCTCACACCTTCAACGTGTAAACGAAGTCCTGTCAAGGTGTCGACAGCACGGGATAACGCTTAATGCAGAGAAGTTAATTGTGGCTGCATCTGAAGCCAGCTTCTGTGGGTACAAGCTATCACATAATGGAATTGAAGCAGACCCAGAGAAGGTAAAAGCCATTGCAGAGTTTCCTACCCCTGCAAATCTGACTGGTCTTCGGTCATTTATGGGCTTGGTAAATCAACTGGCAGAGTTTACGCCTAAGATTTCGACTGCTGCAGCCCCACTCCGCCCATTGATGAGCCCAAAAAGAGCTTTTACTTGGACAGCAGACCACACCAAAGCTTTCAATGACACTAAACAAGCTTTGTCAGGGCCCCCCATACTTGCGACGTTTGATCCAACCCTTCCCACCATTCTGCAGACCGACGCCTCCAGACTCCAACGGCCTTGGCTATGTGTTGTTGCAGGACCACGGTGCTGGAAGATACAAGATGGTGCAATGTGGTTCCCGATTCTTGACAGATACAGAAACGCGGTATGCGACCGTCGAATTGGAAATGCAAGCTGTCGTTTGGGCCATCAGCAAGTGCAAGTTCTATCTTCGTGGACTTCAGCACTTTAGTGTGGTGACGGATCACCGTCCATTGGTTCCTATTTTGAACCATTATTCCCTGGATGCAATTGAAAACCCTCGCCTCCAGCGCATGAAAGACAAGATTGCGCCCTACATTTTTA